>NW_027225472.1:0-62095 GCF_041296235.1 Equus asinus | reverse complement strand
CCGCCTGAACCACCTGCTGAGTACGCTGGAACAACCTGCTCTACTCGCTGGAGCCACCTGCTGGACACGCCAAAATCACCTGATGGCTACGCCAGCACCACTCGGCAGACAAGCCAGAATCACCTGCAGGGTATGCCGGAACCACCTCTCAGACGTGCCAGAACCCCTTGTCGGACACTCCGGAATCACCTGTCAGGCATGCCGGAACCACCTCTCGAGCGTGCCAGAATGACGTGCCAGAGACACCGGATGCACCTGCCGAGCACGCCGGAACCTCCTCTTCGACTCGCCGGAACCACCAGCCAGAGACGCCAAAATCCCCTGCCAGGTAGGCCAGAATCACATGGCGGACGCTCCGGAATCTCCCGCCGGGAAGGTAGGAACCACCTCTCAAACATACTGGAAGCACGTGCCGGACATGCCGGCACCACGTACTGGACAGACCAGAAACACCTGCCGGACCTGCCTGAACCACCTGCTGAGCACACCGGAACAACTTGCTCGACTCGCTGGAGCCACCTGCTGGACACCCCAAAATCACCAGCCAGCTATGCCAGAACCACTTGCCGTACACTCCGGAATCACCTGCTGGTTACACCAGAGCCACTTGGTGGACAATCCAGAATCACCTGCCGGACATGCCAGAACCACCTGTCACACATGCCGGAACCACGTGCCTGACACGCCGGAACCACCTCGCGGACAGACCGGAACCACCTACCAGACATGCCTGAACCACCTGCCGAGCATGCCGGAACCACCTGCCGGACACGCCAAAACCACCTGCGGGCTAGGCCAGAACCACTTGTAGGACTCTCCTGGAGCACCTGCCGGGCATGCGGGAACCACCTCTCAGACGTGCCAGAACCACGTGCGGCACATGACGGAACCCATTACCGGACAGACCGGAACCACCTGCTGGACACGCCAGAATCACCTGCCAAGAACACCGGAACCACCTGAACAGCTCGCCAGAAACACCTGCCGGACATGCCAAAATCACCTGCCGGCTACACCAGAACCTCTTGCCGGACACTCCGGAATCACCTGCCAGACATGATGCAACCAAATGTCAGACGTGCCAGAACCACGTGCCAGAGACACCGGATGCAACTGCCGAGCATGCCGGAACCTCCTGCTCAACTCGCTGTAACCACCTGCCGGGGACGCCAAAATCACCTGTCAGCTAGGCCAGAACCACGTGGCGGACTCTATGGAATCACCCGCCGGGCATGCCGGAACCAGCTCTCAGACGTGCCAGAAGCACGTGCCGGACACGCCGGAACCACCTACTAGAGAGACCGGAACCACCTGCCAGACCCGCCTGAACCACCTGCTGAGTACGCTGGAACAACCTGCTCTACTCGCTGGAGCCACCTGCTGGACACGCCAAAATCACCTGATGGCTACGCCAGCACCACTCGGCAGACAAGCCAGAATCACCTGCAGGGTATGCCGGAACCACCTCTCAGACGTGCCAGAACCCCTTGTCGGACACTCCGGAATCACCTGTCAGGCATGCCGGAACCACCTCTCGAGCGTGCCAGAATGACGTGCCAGAGACACCGGATGCACCTGCCGAGCACGCCGGAACCTCCTCTTCGACTCGCCGGAACCACCAGCCAGAGACGCCAAAATCCCCTGCCAGGTAGGCCAGAATCACATGGCGGACGCTCCGGAATCTCCCGCCGGGAAGGTAGGAACCACCTCTCAAACATACTGGAAGCACGTGCCGGACATGCCGGCACCACGTACTGGACAGACCAGAAACACCTGCCGGACCTGCCTGAACCACCTGCTGAGCACACCGGAACAACTTGCTCGACTCGCTGGAGCCACCTGCTGGACACCCCAAAATCACCAGCCAGCTATGCCAGAACCACTTGCCGTACACTCCGGAATCACCTGCTGGTTACACCAGAGCCACTTGGTGGACAATCCAGAATCACCTGCCGGACATGCCAGAACCACCTGTCACACATGCCGGAACCACGTGCCTGACACGCCGGAACCACCTCGCGGACAGACCGGAACCACCTACCAGACATGCCTGAACCACCTGCCGAGCATGCCGGAACCACCTGCCGGACACGCCAAAACCACCTGCGGGCTAGGCCAGAACCACTTGTAGGACTCTCCTGGAGCACCTGCCGGGCATGCGGGAACCACCTCTCAGACGTGCCAGAACCACGTGCGGCACATGACGGAACCCATTACCGGACAGACCGGAACCACCTGCTGGACACGCCAGAATCACCTGCCAAGAACACCGGAACCACCTGAACAGCTCGCCAGAAACACCTGCCGGACATGCCAAAATCACCTGCCGGCTACACCAGAACCTCTTGCCGGACACTCCGGAATCACCTGCCAGACATGATGCAACCAAATGTCAGACGTGCCAGAACCACGTGCCAGAGACACCGGATGCAACTGCCGAGCATGCCGGAACCTCCTGCTCAACTCGCTGTAACCACCTGCCGGGGACGCCAAAATCACCTGTCAGCTAGGCCAGAACCACGTGGCGGACTCTATGGAATCACCCGCCGGGCATGCCGGAACCAGCTCTCAGACGTGCCAGAAGCACGTGCCGGACACGCCGGAACCACCTACTAGAGAGACCGGAACCACCTGCCAGACCCGCCTGAACCACCTGCTGAGTACGCTGGAACAACCTGCTCTACTCGCTGGAGCCACCTGCTGGACACGCCAAAATCACCTGATGGCTACGCCAGCACCACTCGGCAGACAAGCCAGAATCACCTGCAGGGTATGCCGGAACCACCTCTCAGACGTGCCAGAACCCCTTGTCGGACACTCCGGAATCACCTGTCAGGCATGCCGGAACCACCTCTCGAGCGTGCCAGAATGACGTGCCAGAGACACCGGATGCACCTGCCGAGCACGCCGGAACCTCCTCTTCGACTCGCCGGAACCACCAGCCAGAGACGCCAAAATCCCCTGCCAGGTAGGCCAGAATCACATGGCGGACGCTCCGGAATCTCCCGCCGGGAAGGTAGGAACCACCTCTCAAACATACTGGAAGCACGTGCCGGACATGCCGGCACCACGTACTGGACAGACCAGAAACACCTGCCGGACCTGCCTGAACCACCTGCTGAGCACACCGGAACAACTTGCTCGACTCGCTGGAGCCACCTGCTGGACACCCCAAAATCACCAGCCAGCTATGCCAGAACCACTTGCCGTACACTCCGGAATCACCTGCTGGTTACACCAGAGCCACTTGGTGGACAATCCAGAATCACCTGCCGGACATGCCAGAACCACCTGTCACACATGCCGGAACCACGTGCCTGACACGCCGGAACCACCTCGCGGACAGACCGGAACCACCTACCAGACATGCCTGAACCACCTGCCGAGCATGCCGGAACCACCTGCCGGACACGCCAAAACCACCTGCGGGCTAGGCCAGAACCACTTGTAGGACTCTCCTGGAGCACCTGCCGGGCATGCGGGAACCACCTCTCAGACGTGCCAGAACCACGTGCGGCACATGACGGAACCCATTACCGGACAGACCGGAACCACCTGCTGGACACGCCAGAATCACCTGCCAAGAACACCGGAACCACCTGAACAGCTCGCCAGAAACACCTGCCGGACATGCCAAAATCACCTGCCGGCTACACCAGAACCTCTTGCCGGACACTCCGGAATCACCTGCCAGACATGATGCAACCAAATGTCAGACGTGCCAGAACCACGTGCCAGAGACACCGGATGCAACTGCCGAGCATGCCGGAACCTCCTGCTCAACTCGCTGTAACCACCTGCCGGGGACGCCAAAATCACCTGTCAGCTAGGCCAGAACCACGTGGCGGACTCTATGGAATCACCCGCCGGGCATGCCGGAACCAGCTCTCAGACGTGCCAGAAGCACGTGCCGGACACGCCGGAACCACCTACTAGAGAGACCGGAACCACCTGCCAGACCCGCCTGAACCACCTGCTGAGTACGCTGGAACAACCTGCTCTACTCGCTGGAGCCACCTGCTGGACACGCCAAAATCACCTGATGGCTACGCCAGCACCACTCGGCAGACAAGCCAGAATCACCTGCAGGGTATGCCGGAACCACCTCTCAGACGTGCCAGAACCCCTTGTCGGACACTCCGGAATCACCTGTCAGGCATGCCGGAACCACCTCTCGAGCGTGCCAGAATGACGTGCCAGAGACACCGGATGCACCTGCCGAGCACGCCGGAACCTCCTCTTCGACTCGCCGGAACCACCAGCCAGAGACGCCAAAATCCCCTGCCAGGTAGGCCAGAATCACATGGCGGACGCTCCGGAATCTCCCGCCGGGAAGGTAGGAACCACCTCTCAAACATACTGGAAGCACGTGCCGGACATGCCGGCACCACGTACTGGACAGACCAGAAACACCTGCCGGACCTGCCTGAACCACCTGCTGAGCACACCGGAACAACTTGCTCGACTCGCTGGAGCCACCTGCTGGACACCCCAAAATCACCAGCCAGCTATGCCAGAACCACTTGCCGTACACTCCGGAATCACCTGCTGGTTACACCAGAGCCACTTGGTGGACAATCCAGAATCACCTGCCGGACATGCCAGAACCACCTGTCACACATGCCGGAACCACGTGCCTGACACGCCGGAACCACCTCGCGGACAGACCGGAACCACCTACCAGACATGCCTGAACCACCTGCCGAGCATGCCGGAACCACCTGCCGGACACGCCAAAACCACCTGCGGGCTAGGCCAGAACCACTTGTAGGACTCTCCTGGAGCACCTGCCGGGCATGCGGGAACCACCTCTCAGACGTGCCAGAACCACGTGCGGCACATGACGGAACCCATTACCGGACAGACCGGAACCACCTGCTGGACACGCCAGAATCACCTGCCAAGAACACCGGAACCACCTGAACAGCTCGCCAGAAACACCTGCCGGACATGCCAAAATCACCTGCCGGCTACACCAGAACCTCTTGCCGGACACTCCGGAATCACCTGCCAGACATGATGCAACCAAATGTCAGACGTGCCAGAACCACGTGCCAGAGACACCGGATGCAACTGCCGAGCATGCCGGAACCTCCTGCTCAACTCGCTGTAACCACCTGCCGGGGACGCCAAAATCACCTGTCAGCTAGGCCAGAACCACGTGGCGGACTCTATGGAATCACCCGCCGGGCATGCCGGAACCAGCTCTCAGACGTGCCAGAAGCACGTGCCGGACACGCCGGAACCACCTACTAGAGAGACCGGAACCACCTGCCAGACCCGCCTGAACCACCTGCTGAGTACGCTGGAACAACCTGCTCTACTCGCTGGAGCCACCTGCTGGACACGCCAAAATCACCTGATGGCTACGCCAGCACCACTCGGCAGACAAGCCAGAATCACCTGCAGGGTATGCCGGAACCACCTCTCAGACGTGCCAGAACCCCTTGTCGGACACTCCGGAATCACCTGTCAGGCATGCCGGAACCACCTCTCGAGCGTGCCAGAATGACGTGCCAGAGACACCGGATGCACCTGCCGAGCACGCCGGAACCTCCTCTTCGACTCGCCGGAACCACCAGCCAGAGACGCCAAAATCCCCTGCCAGGTAGGCCAGAATCACATGGCGGACGCTCCGGAATCTCCCGCCGGGAAGGTAGGAACCACCTCTCAAACATACTGGAAGCACGTGCCGGACATGCCGGCACCACGTACTGGACAGACCAGAAACACCTGCCGGACCTGCCTGAACCACCTGCTGAGCACACCGGAACAACTTGCTCGACTCGCTGGAGCCACCTGCTGGACACCCCAAAATCACCAGCCAGCTATGCCAGAACCACTTGCCGTACACTCCGGAATCACCTGCTGGTTACACCAGAGCCACTTGGTGGACAATCCAGAATCACCTGCCGGACATGCCAGAACCACCTGTCACACATGCCGGAACCACGTGCCTGACACGCCGGAACCACCTCGCGGACAGACCGGAACCACCTACCAGACATGCCTGAACCACCTGCCGAGCATGCCGGAACCACCTGCCGGACACGCCAAAACCACCTGCGGGCTAGGCCAGAACCACTTGTAGGACTCTCCTGGAGCACCTGCCGGGCATGCGGGAACCACCTCTCAGACGTGCCAGAACCACGTGCGGCACATGACGGAACCCATTACCGGACAGACCGGAACCACCTGCTGGACACGCCAGAATCACCTGCCAAGAACACCGGAACCACCTGAACAGCTCGCCAGAAACACCTGCCGGACATGCCAAAATCACCTGCCGGCTACACCAGAACCTCTTGCCGGACACTCCGGAATCACCTGCCAGACATGATGCAACCAAATGTCAGACGTGCCAGAACCACGTGCCAGAGACACCGGATGCAACTGCCGAGCATGCCGGAACCTCCTGCTCAACTCGCTGTAACCACCTGCCGGGGACGCCAAAATCACCTGTCAGCTAGGCCAGAACCACGTGGCGGACTCTATGGAATCACCCGCCGGGCATGCCGGAACCAGCTCTCAGACGTGCCAGAAGCACGTGCCGGACACGCCGGAACCACCTACTAGAGAGACCGGAACCACCTGCCAGACCCGCCTGAACCACCTGCTGAGTACGCTGGAACAACCTGCTCTACTCGCTGGAGCCACCTGCTGGACACGCCAAAATCACCTGATGGCTACGCCAGCACCACTCGGCAGACAAGCCAGAATCACCTGCAGGGTATGCCGGAACCACCTCTCAGACGTGCCAGAACCCCTTGTCGGACACTCCGGAATCACCTGTCAGGCATGCCGGAACCACCTCTCGAGCGTGCCAGAATGACGTGCCAGAGACACCGGATGCACCTGCCGAGCACGCCGGAACCTCCTCTTCGACTCGCCGGAACCACCAGCCAGAGACGCCAAAATCCCCTGCCAGGTAGGCCAGAATCACATGGCGGACGCTCCGGAATCTCCCGCCGGGAAGGTAGGAACCACCTCTCAAACATACTGGAAGCACGTGCCGGACATGCCGGCACCACGTACTGGACAGACCAGAAACACCTGCCGGACCTGCCTGAACCACCTGCTGAGCACACCGGAACAACTTGCTCGACTCGCTGGAGCCACCTGCTGGACACCCCAAAATCACCAGCCAGCTATGCCAGAACCACTTGCCGTACACTCCGGAATCACCTGCTGGTTACACCAGAGCCACTTGGTGGACAATCCAGAATCACCTGCCGGACATGCCAGAACCACCTGTCACACATGCCGGAACCACGTGCCTGACACGCCGGAACCACCTCGCGGACAGACCGGAACCACCTACCAGACATGCCTGAACCACCTGCCGAGCATGCCGGAACCACCTGCCGGACACGCCAAAACCACCTGCGGGCTAGGCCAGAACCACTTGTAGGACTCTCCTGGAGCACCTGCCGGGCATGCGGGAACCACCTCTCAGACGTGCCAGAACCACGTGCGGCACATGACGGAACCCATTACCGGACAGACCGGAACCACCTGCTGGACACGCCAGAATCACCTGCCAAGAACACCGGAACCACCTGAACAGCTCGCCAGAAACACCTGCCGGACATGCCAAAATCACCTGCCGGCTACACCAGAACCTCTTGCCGGACACTCCGGAATCACCTGCCAGACATGATGCAACCAAATGTCAGACGTGCCAGAACCACGTGCCAGAGACACCGGATGCAACTGCCGAGCATGCCGGAACCTCCTGCTCAACTCGCTGTAACCACCTGCCGGGGACGCCAAAATCACCTGTCAGCTAGGCCAGAACCACGTGGCGGACTCTATGGAATCACCCGCCGGGCATGCCGGAACCAGCTCTCAGACGTGCCAGAAGCACGTGCCGGACACGCCGGAACCACCTACTAGAGAGACCGGAACCACCTGCCAGACCCGCCTGAACCACCTGCTGAGTACGCTGGAACAACCTGCTCTACTCGCTGGAGCCACCTGCTGGACACGCCAAAATCACCTGATGGCTACGCCAGCACCACTCGGCAGACAAGCCAGAATCACCTGCAGGGTATGCCGGAACCACCTCTCAGACGTGCCAGAACCCCTTGTCGGACACTCCGGAATCACCTGTCAGGCATGCCGGAACCACCTCTCGAGCGTGCCAGAATGACGTGCCAGAGACACCGGATGCACCTGCCGAGCACGCCGGAACCTCCTCTTCGACTCGCCGGAACCACCAGCCAGAGACGCCAAAATCCCCTGCCAGGTAGGCCAGAATCACATGGCGGACGCTCCGGAATCTCCCGCCGGGAAGGTAGGAACCACCTCTCAAACATACTGGAAGCACGTGCCGGACATGCCGGCACCACGTACTGGACAGACCAGAAACACCTGCCGGACCTGCCTGAACCACCTGCTGAGCACACCGGAACAACTTGCTCGACTCGCTGGAGCCACCTGCTGGACACCCCAAAATCACCAGCCAGCTATGCCAGAACCACTTGCCGTACACTCCGGAATCACCTGCTGGTTACACCAGAGCCACTTGGTGGACAATCCAGAATCACCTGCCGGACATGCCAGAACCACCTGTCACACATGCCGGAACCACGTGCCTGACACGCCGGAACCACCTCGCGGACAGACCGGAACCACCTACCAGACATGCCTGAACCACCTGCCGAGCATGCCGGAACCACCTGCCGGACACGCCAAAACCACCTGCGGGCTAGGCCAGAACCACTTGTAGGACTCTCCTGGAGCACCTGCCGGGCATGCGGGAACCACCTCTCAGACGTGCCAGAACCACGTGCGGCACATGACGGAACCCATTACCGGACAGACCGGAACCACCTGCTGGACACGCCAGAATCACCTGCCAAGAACACCGGAACCACCTGAACAGCTCGCCAGAAACACCTGCCGGACATGCCAAAATCACCTGCCGGCTACACCAGAACCTCTTGCCGGACACTCCGGAATCACCTGCCAGACATGATGCAACCAAATGTCAGACGTGCCAGAACCACGTGCCAGAGACACCGGATGCAACTGCCGAGCATGCCGGAACCTCCTGCTCAACTCGCTGTAACCACCTGCCGGGGACGCCAAAATCACCTGTCAGCTAGGCCAGAACCACGTGGCGGACTCTATGGAATCACCCGCCGGGCATGCCGGAACCAGCTCTCAGACGTGCCAGAAGCACGTGCCGGACACGCCGGAACCACCTACTAGAGAGACCGGAACCACCTGCCAGACCCGCCTGAACCACCTGCTGAGTACGCTGGAACAACCTGCTCTACTCGCTGGAGCCACCTGCTGGACACGCCAAAATCACCTGATGGCTACGCCAGCACCACTCGGCAGACAAGCCAGAATCACCTGCAGGGTATGCCGGAACCACCTCTCAGACGTGCCAGAACCCCTTGTCGGACACTCCGGAATCACCTGTCAGGCATGCCGGAACCACCTCTCGAGCGTGCCAGAATGACGTGCCAGAGACACCGGATGCACCTGCCGAGCACGCCGGAACCTCCTCTTCGACTCGCCGGAACCACCAGCCAGAGACGCCAAAATCCCCTGCCAGGTAGGCCAGAATCACATGGCGGACGCTCCGGAATCTCCCGCCGGGAAGGTAGGAACCACCTCTCAAACATACTGGAAGCACGTGCCGGACATGCCGGCACCACGTACTGGACAGACCAGAAACACCTGCCGGACCTGCCTGAACCACCTGCTGAGCACACCGGAACAACTTGCTCGACTCGCTGGAGCCACCTGCTGGACACCCCAAAATCACCAGCCAGCTATGCCAGAACCACTTGCCGTACACTCCGGAATCACCTGCTGGTTACACCAGAGCCACTTGGTGGACAATCCAGAATCACCTGCCGGACATGCCAGAACCACCTGTCACACATGCCGGAACCACGTGCCTGACACGCCGGAACCACCTCGCGGACAGACCGGAACCACCTACCAGACATGCCTGAACCACCTGCCGAGCATGCCGGAACCACCTGCCGGACACGCCAAAACCACCTGCGGGCTAGGCCAGAACCACTTGTAGGACTCTCCTGGAGCACCTGCCGGGCATGCGGGAACCACCTCTCAGACGTGCCAGAACCACGTGCGGCACATGACGGAACCCATTACCGGACAGACCGGAACCACCTGCTGGACACGCCAGAATCACCTGCCAAGAACACCGGAACCACCTGAACAGCTCGCCAGAAACACCTGCCGGACATGCCAAAATCACCTGCCGGCTACACCAGAACCTCTTGCCGGACACTCCGGAATCACCTGCCAGACATGATGCAACCAAATGTCAGACGTGCCAGAACCACGTGCCAGAGACACCGGATGCAACTGCCGAGCATGCCGGAACCTCCTGCTCAACTCGCTGTAACCACCTGCCGGGGACGCCAAAATCACCTGTCAGCTAGGCCAGAACCACGTGGCGGACTCTATGGAATCACCCGCCGGGCATGCCGGAACCAGCTCTCAGACGTGCCAGAAGCACGTGCCGGACACGCCGGAACCACCTACTAGAGAGACCGGAACCACCTGCCAGACCCGCCTGAACCACCTGCTGAGTACGCTGGAACAACCTGCTCTACTCGCTGGAGCCACCTGCTGGACACGCCAAAATCACCTGATGGCTACGCCAGCACCACTCGGCAGACAAGCCAGAATCACCTGCAGGGTATGCCGGAACCACCTCTCAGACGTGCCAGAACCCCTTGTCGGACACTCCGGAATCACCTGTCAGGCATGCCGGAACCACCTCTCGAGCGTGCCAGAATGACGTGCCAGAGACACCGGATGCACCTGCCGAGCACGCCGGAACCTCCTCTTCGACTCGCCGGAACCACCAGCCAGAGACGCCAAAATCCCCTGCCAGGTAGGCCAGAATCACATGGCGGACGCTCCGGAATCTCCCGCCGGGAAGGTAGGAACCACCTCTCAAACATACTGGAAGCACGTGCCGGACATGCCGGCACCACGTACTGGACAGACCAGAAACACCTGCCGGACCTGCCTGAACCACCTGCTGAGCACACCGGAACAACTTGCTCGACTCGCTGGAGCCACCTGCTGGACACCCCAAAATCACCAGCCAGCTATGCCAGAACCACTTGCCGTACACTCCGGAATCACCTGCTGGTTACACCAGAGCCACTTGGTGGACAATCCAGAATCACCTGCCGGACATGCCAGAACCACCTGTCACACATGCCGGAACCACGTGCCTGACACGCCGGAACCACCTCGCGGACAGACCGGAACCACCTACCAGACATGCCTGAACCACCTGCCGAGCATGCCGGAACCACCTGCCGGACACGCCAAAACCACCTGCGGGCTAGGCCAGAACCACTTGTAGGACTCTCCTGGAGCACCTGCCGGGCATGCGGGAACCACCTCTCAGACGTGCCAGAACCACGTGCGGCACATGACGGAACCCATTACCGGACAGACCGGAACCACCTGCTGGACACGCCAGAATCACCTGCCAAGAACACCGGAACCACCTGAACAGCTCGCCAGAAACACCTGCCGGACATGCCAAAATCACCTGCCGGCTACACCAGAACCTCTTGCCGGACACTCCGGAATCACCTGCCAGACATGATGCAACCAAATGTCAGACGTGCCAGAACCACGTGCCAGAGACACCGGATGCAACTGCCGAGCATGCCGGAACCTCCTGCTCAACTCGCTGTAACCACCTGCCGGGGACGCCAAAATCACCTGTCAGCTAGGCCAGAACCACGTGGCGGACTCTATGGAATCACCCGCCGGGCATGCCGGAACCAGCTCTCAGACGTGCCAGAAGCACGTGCCGGACACGCCGGAACCACCTACTAGAGAGACCGGAACCACCTGCCAGACCCGCCTGAACCACCTGCTGAGTACGCTGGAACAACCTGCTCTACTCGCTGGAGCCACCTGCTGGACACGCCAAAATCACCTGATGGCTACGCCAGCACCACTCGGCAGACAAGCCAGAATCACCTGCAGGGTATGCCGGAACCACCTCTCAGACGTGCCAGAACCCCTTGTCGGACACTCCGGAATCACCTGTCAGGCATGCCGGAACCACCTCTCGAGCGTGCCAGAATGACGTGCCAGAGACACCGGATGCACCTGCCGAGCACGCCGGAACCTCCTCTTCGACTCGCCGGAACCACCAGCCAGAGACGCCAAAATCCCCTGCCAGGTAGGCCAGAATCACATGGCGGACGCTCCGGAATCTCCCGCCGGGAAGGTAGGAACCACCTCTCAAACATACTGGAAGCACGTGCCGGACATGCCGGCACCACGTACTGGACAGACCAGAAACACCTGCCGGACCTGCCTGAACCACCTGCTGAGCACACCGGAACAACTTGCTCGACTCGCTGGAGCCACCTGCTGGACACCCCAAAATCACCAGCCAGCTATGCCAGAACCACTTGCCGTACACTCCGGAATCACCTGCTGGTTACACCAGAGCCACTTGGTGGACAATCCAGAATCACCTGCCGGACATGCCAGAACCACCTGTCACACATGCCGGAACCACGTGCCTGACACGCCGGAACCACCTCGCGGACAGACCGGAACCACCTACCAGACATGCCTGAACCACCTGCCGAGCATGCCGGAACCACCTGCCGGACACGCCAAAACCACCTGCGGGCTAGGCCAGAACCACTTGTAGGACTCTCCTGGAGCACCTGCCGGGCATGCGGGAACCACCTCTCAGACGTGCCAGAACCACGTGCGGCACATGACGGAACCCATTACCGGACAGACCGGAACCACCTGCTGGACACGCCAGAATCACCTGCCAAGAACACCGGAACCACCTGAACAGCTCGCCAGAAACACCTGCCGGACATGCCAAAATCACCTGCCGGCTACACCAGAACCTCTTGCCGGACACTCCGGAATCACCTGCCAGACATGATGCAACCAAATGTCAGACGTGCCAGAACCACGTGCCAGAGACACCGGATGCAACTGCCGAGCATGCCGGAACCTCCTGCTCAACTCGCTGTAACCACCTGCCGGGGACGCCAAAATCACCTGTCAGCTAGGCCAGAACCACGTGGCGGACTCTATGGAATCACCCGCCGGGCATGCCGGAACCAGCTCTCAGACGTGCCAGAAGCACGTGCCGGACACGCCGGAACCACCTACTAGAGAGACCGGAACCACCTGCCAGACCCGCCTGAACCACCTGCTGAGTACGCTGGAACAACCTGCTCTACTCGCTGGAGCCACCTGCTGGACACGCCAAAATCACCTGATGGCTACGCCAGCACCACTCGGCAGACAAGCCAGAATCACCTGCAGGGTATGCCGGAACCACCTCTCAGACGTGCCAGAACCCCTTGTCGGACACTCCGGAATCACCTGTCAGGCATGCCGGAACCACCTCTCGAGCGTGCCAGAATGACGTGCCAGAGACACCGGATGCACCTGCCGAGCACGCCGGAACCTCCTCTTCGACTCGCCGGAACCACCAGCCAGAGACGCCAAAATCCCCTGCCAGGTAGGCCAGAATCACATGGCGGACGCTCCGGAATCTCCCGCCGGGAAGGTAGGAACCACCTCTCAAACATACTGGAAGCACGTGCCGGACATGCCGGCACCACGTACTGGACAGACCAGAAACACCTGCCGGACCTGCCTGAACCACCTGCTGAGCACACCGGAACAACTTGCTCGACTCGCTGGAGCCACCTGCTGGACACCCCAAAATCACCAGCCAGCTATGCCAGAACCACTTGCCGTACACTCCGGAATCACCTGCTGGTTACACCAGAGCCACTTGGTGGACAATCCAGAATCACCTGCCGGACATGCCAGAACCACCTGTCACACATGCCGGAACCACGTGCCTGACACGCCGGAACCACCTCGCGGACAGACCGGAACCACCTACCAGACATGCCTGAACCACCTGCCGAGCATGCCGGAACCACCTGCCGGACACGCCAAAACCACCTGCGGGCTAGGCCAGAACCACTTGTAGGACTCTCCTGGAGCACCTGCCGGGCATGCGGGAACCACCTCTCAGACGTGCCAGAACCACGTGCGGCACATGACGGAACCCATTACCGGACAGACCGGAACCACCTGCTGGACACGCCAGAATCACCTGCCAAGAACACCGGAACCACCTGAACAGCTCGCCAGAAACACCTGCCGGACATGCCAAAATCACCTGCCGGCTACACCAGAACCTCTTGCCGGACACTCCGGAATCACCTGCCAGACATGATGCAACCAAATGTCAGACGTGCCAGAACCACGTGCCAGAGACACCGGATGCAACTGCCGAGCATGCCGGAACCTCCTGCTCAACTCGCTGTAACCACCTGCCGGGGACGCCAAAATCACCTGTCAGCTAGGCCAGAACCACGTGGCGGACTCTATGGAATCACCCGCCGGGCATGCCGGAACCAGCTCTCAGACGTGCCAGAAGCACGTGCCGGACACGCCGGAACCACCTACTAGAGAGACCGGAACCACCTGCCAGACCCGCCTGAACCACCTGCTGAGTACGCTGGAACAACCTGCTCTACTCGCTGGAGCCACCTGCTGGACACGCCAAAATCACCTGATGGCTACGCCAGCACCACTCGGCAGACAAGCCAGAATCACCTGCAGGGTATGCCGGAACCACCTCTCAGACGTGCCAGAACCCCTTGTCGGACACTCCGGAATCACCTGTCAGGCATGCCGGAACCACCTCTCGAGCGTGCCAGAATGACGTGCCAGAGACACCGGATGCACCTGCCGAGCACGCCGGAACCTCCTCTTCGACTCGCCGGAACCACCAGCCAGAGACGCCAAAATCCCCTGCCAGGTAGGCCAGAATCACATGGCGGACGCTCCGGAATCTCCCGCCGGGAAGGTAGGAACCACCTCTCAAACATACTGGAAGCACGTGCCGGACATGCCGGCACCACGTACTGGACAGACCAGAAACACCTGCCGGACCTGCCTGAACCACCTGCTGAGCACACCGGAACAACTTGCTCGACTCGCTGGAGCCACCTGCTGGACACCCCAAAATCACCAGCCAGCTATGCCAGAACCACTTGCCGTACACTCCGGAATCACCTGCTGGTTACACCAGAGCCACTTGGTGGACAATCCAGAATCACCTGCCGGACATGCCAGAACCACCTGTCACACATGCCGGAACCACGTGCCTGACACGCCGGAACCACCTCGCGGACAGACCGGAACCACCTACCAGACATGCCTGAACCACCTGCCGAGCATGCCGGAACCACCTGCCGGACACGCCAAAACCACCTGCGGGCTAGGCCAGAACCACTTGTAGGACTCTCCTGGAGCACCTGCCGGGCATGCGGGAACCACCTCTCAGACGTGCCAGAACCACGTGCGGCACATGACGGAACCCATTACCGGACAGACCGGAACCACCTGCTGGACACGCCAGAATCACCTGCCAAGAACACCGGAACCACCTGAACAGCTCGCCAGAAACACCTGCCGGACATGCCAAAATCACCTGCCGGCTACACCAGAACCTCTTGCCGGACACTCCGGAATCACCTGCCAGACATGATGCAACCAAATGTCAGACGTGCCAGAACCACGTGCCAGAGACACCGGATGCAACTGCCGAGCATGCCGGAACCTCCTGCTCAACTCGCTGTAACCACCTGCCGGGGACGCCAAAATCACCTGTCAGCTAGGCCAGAACCACGTGGCGGACTCTATGGAATCACCCGCCGGGCATGCCGGAACCAGCTCTCAGACGTGCCAGAAGCACGTGCCGGACACGCCGGAACCACCTACTAGAGAGACCGGAACCACCTGCCAGACCCGCCTGAACCACCTGCTGAGTACGCTGGAACAACCTGCTCTACTCGCTGGAGCCACCTGCTGGACACGCCAAAATCACCTGATGGCTACGCCAGCACCACTCGGCAGACAAGCCAGAATCACCTGCAGGGTATGCCGGAACCACCTCTCAGACGTGCCAGAACCCCTTGTCGGACACTCCGGAATCACCTGTCAGGCATGCCGGAACCACCTCTCGAGCGTGCCAGAATGACGTGCCAGAGACACCGGATGCACCTGCCGAGCACGCCGGAACCTCCTCTTCGACTCGCCGGAACCACCAGCCAGAGACGCCAAAATCCCCTGCCAGGTAGGCCAGAATCACATGGCGGACGCTCCGGAATCTCCCGCCGGGAAGGTAGGAACCACCTCTCAAACATACTGGAAGCACGTGCCGGACATGCCGGCACCACGTACTGGACAGACCAGAAACACCTGCCGGACCTGCCTGAACCACCTGCTGAGCACACCGGAACAACTTGCTCGACTCGCTGGAGCCACCTGCTGGACACCCCAAAATCACCAGCCAGCTATGCCAGAACCACTTGCCGTACACTCCGGAATCACCTGCTGGTTACACCAGAGCCACTTGGTGGACAATCCAGAATCACCTGCCGGACATGCCAGAACCACCTGTCACACATGCCGGAACCACGTGCCTGACACGCCGGAACCACCTCGCGGACAGACCGGAACCACCTACCAGACATGCCTGAACCACCTGCCGAGCATGCCGGAACCACCTGCCGGACACGCCAAAACCACCTGCGGGCTAGGCCAGAACCACTTGTAGGACTCTCCTGGAGCACCTGCCGGGCATGCGGGAACCACCTCTCAGACGTGCCAGAACCACGTGCGGCACATGACGGAACCCATTACCGGACAGACCGGAACCACCTGCTGGACACGCCAGAATCACCTGCCAAGAACACCGGAACCACCTGAACAGCTCGCCAGAAACACCTGCCGGACATGCCAAAATCACCTGCCGGCTACACCAGAACCTCTTGCCGGACACTCCGGAATCACCTGCCAGACATGATGCAACCAAATGTCAGACGTGCCAGAACCACGTGCCAGAGACACCGGATGCAACTGCCGAGCATGCCGGAACCTCCTGCTCAACTCGCTGTAACCACCTGCCGGGGACGCCAAAATCACCTGTCAGCTAGGCCAGAACCACGTGGCGGACTCTATGGAATCACCCGCCGGGCATGCCGGAACCAGCTCTCAGACGTGCCAGAAGCACGTGCCGGACACGCCGGAACCACCTACTAGAGAGACCGGAACCACCTGCCAGACCCGCCTGAACCACCTGCTGAGTACGCTGGAACAACCTGCTCTACTCGCTGGAGCCACCTGCTGGACACGCCAAAATCACCTGATGGCTACGCCAGCACCACTCGGCAGACAAGCCAGAATCACCTGCAGGGTATGCCGGAACCACCTCTCAGACGTGCCAGAACCCCTTGTCGGACACTCCGGAATCACCTGTCAGGCATGCCGGAACCACCTCTCGAGCGTGCCAGAATGACGTGCCAGAGACACCGGATGCACCTGCCGAGCACGCCGGAACCTCCTGTTCGACTCGCCGGAACCACCAGCCAGAGACGCCAAAATCCCCTGCCAGGTAGGCCAGAATCACATGGCGGACGCTCCGGAATCTCCCGCCGGGAAGGTAGGAACCACCTCTCAAACATACTGGAAGCACGTGCCGGACATGCCGGCACCACGTACTGGACAGACCAGAAACACCTGCCGGACCTGCCTGAACCACCTGCTGAGCACACCGGAACAACTTGCTCGACTCGCTGGAGCCACCTGCTGGACACCCCAAAATCACCAGCCAGCTATGCCAGAACCACTTGCCGTACACTCCGGAATCACCTGCTGGTTACACCAGAGCCACTTGGTGGACAATCCAGAATCACCTGCCGGACATGCCAGAACCACCTGTCACACATGCCGGAACCACGTGCCTGACACGCCGGAACCACCTCGCGGACAGACCGGAACCACCTACCAGACATGCCTGAACCACCTGCCGAGCATGCCGGAACCACCTGCCGGACACGCCAAAACCACCTGCGGGCTAGGCCAGAACCACTTGTAGGACTCTCCTGGAGCACCTGCCGGGCATGCGGGAACCACCTCTCAGACGTGCCAGAACCACGTGCGGCACATGACGGAACCCATTACCGGACAGACCGGAACCACCTGCTGGACACGCCAGAATCACCTGCCAAGAACACCGGAACCACCTGAACAGCTCGCCAGAAACACCTGCCGGACATGCCAAAATCACCTGCCGGCTACACCAGAACCTCTTGCCGGACACTCCGGAATCACCTGCCAGACATGATGCAACCAAATGTCAGACGTGCCAGAACCACGTGCCAGAGACACCGGATGCAACTGCCGAGCATGCCGGAACCTCCTGCTCAACTCGCTGTAACCACCTGCCGGGGACGCCAAAATCACCTGTCAGCTAGGCCAGAACCACGTGGCGGACTCTATGGAATCACCCGCCGGGCATGCCGGAACCAGCTCTCAGACGTGCCAGAAGCACGTGCCGGACACGCCGGAACCACCTACTAGAGAGACCGGAACCACCTGCCAGACCCGCCTGAACCACCTGCTGAGTACGCTGGAACAACCTGCTCTACTCGCTGGAGCCACCTGCTGGACACGCCAAAATCACCTGATGGCTACGCCAGCACCACTCGGCAGACAAGCCAGAATCACCTGCAGGGTATGCCGGAACCACCTCTCAGACGTGCCAGAACCCCTTGTCGGACACTCCGGAATCACCTGTCAGGCATGCCGGAACCACCTCTCGAGCGTGCCAGAATGACGTGCCAGAGACACCGGATGCACCTGCCGAGCACGCCGGAACCTCCTGTTCGACTCGCCGGAACCACCAGCCAGAGACGCCAAAATCCCCTGCCAGGTAGGCCAGAATCACATGGCGGACGCTCCGGAATCTCCCGCCGGGAAGGTAGGAACCACCTCTCAAACATACTGGAAGCACGTGCCGGACATGCCGGCACCACGTACTGGACAGACCAGAAACACCTGCCGGACCTGCCTGAACCACCTGCTGAGCACACCGGAACAACTTGCTCGACTCGCTGGAGCCACCTGCTGGACACCCCAAAATCACCAGCCAGCTATGCCAGAACCACTTGCCGTACACTCCGGAATCACCTGCTGGTTACACCAGAGCCACTTGGTGGACAATCCAGAATCACCTGCCGGACATGCCAGAACCACCTGTCACACATGCCGGAACCACGTGCCTGACACGCCGGAACCACCTCGCGGACAGACCGGAACCACCTACCAGACATGCCTGAACCACCTGCCGAGCATGCCGGAACCACCTGCCGGACACGCCAAAACCACCTGCGGGCTAGGCCAGAACCACTTGTAGGACTCTCCTGGAGCACCTGCCGGGCATGCGGGAACCACCTCTCAGACGTGCCAGAACCACGTGCGGCACATGACGGAACCCATTACCGGACAGACCGGAACCACCTGCTGGACACGCCAGAATCACCTGCCAAGAACACCGGAACCACCTGAACAGCTCGCCAGAAACACCTGCCGGACATGCCAAAATCACCTGCCGGCTACACCAGAACCTCTTGCCGGACACTCCGGAATCACCTGCCAGACATGATGCAACCAAATGTCAGACGTGCCAGAACCACGTGCCAGAGACACCGGATGCAACTGCCGAGCATGCCGGAACCTCCTGCTCAACTCGCTGTAACCACCTGCCGGGGACGCCAAAATCACCTGTCAGCTAGGCCAGAACCACGTGGCGGACTCTATGGAATCACCCGCCGGGCATGCCGGAACCAGCTCTCAGACGTGCCAGAAGCACGTGCCGGACACGCCGGAACCACCTACTAGAGAGACCGGAACCACCTGCCAGACCCGACTGAACCACCTGCTGAGTACGCTGGAACAACCTGCTCTACTCGCTGGAGCCACCTGCTGGACACGCCAAAATCACCTGATGGCTACGCCAGCACCACTCGGCAGACAAGCCAGAATCACCTGCAGGGTATGCCGGAACCACCTCTCAGACGTGCCAGAACCCCTTGTCGGACACTCCGGAATCACCTGTCAGGCATGCCGGAACCACCTCTCGAGCGTGCCAGAATGACGTGCCAGAGACACCGGATGCACCTGCCGAGCACGCCGGAACCTCCTCTTCGACTCGCCGGAACCACCAGCCAGAGACGCCAAAATCCCCTGCCAGGTAGGCCAGAATCACATGGCGGACGCTCCGGAATCTCCCGCCGGGAAGGTAGGAACCACCTCTCAAACATACTGGAAGCACGTGCCGGACATGCCGGCACCACGTACTGGACAGACCAGAAACACCTGCCGGACCTGCCTGAACCACCTGCTGAGCACACCGGAACAACTTGCTCGACTCGCTGGAGCCACCTGCTGGACACCCCAAAATCACCAGCCAGCTATGCCAGAACCACTTGCCGTACACTCCGGAATCACCTGCTGGTTACACCAGAGCCACTTGGTGGACAATCCAGAATCACCTGCCGGACATGCCAGAACCACCTGTCACACATGCCGGAACCACGTGCCTGACACGCCGGAACCACCTCGCGGACAGACCGGAACCACCTACCAGACATGCCTGAACCACCTGCCGAGCATGCCGGAACCACCTGCCGGACACGCCAAAACCACCTGCGGGCTAGGCCAGAACCACTTGTAGGACTCTCCTGGAGCACCTGCCGGGCATGCGGGAACCACCTCTCAGACGTGCCAGAACCACGTGCGGCACATGACGGAACCCATTACCGGACAGACCGGAACCACCTGCTGGACACGCCAGAATCACCTGCCAAGAACACCGGAACCACCTGAACAGCTCGCCAGAAACACCTGCCGGACATGCCAAAATCACCTGCCGGCTACACCAGAACCTCTTGCCGGACACTCCGGAATCACCTGCCAGACATGATGCAACCAAATGTCAGACGTGCCAGAACCACGTGCCAGAGACACCGGATGCAACTGCCGAGCATGCCGGAACCTCCTGCTCAACTCGCTGTAACCACCTGCCGGGGACGCCAAAATCACCTGTCAGCTAGGCCAGAACCACGTGGCGGACTCTATGGAATCACCCGCCGGGCATGCCGGAACCAGCTCTCAGACGTGCCAGAAGCACGTGCCGGACACGCCGGAACCACCTACTAGAGAGACCGGAACCACCTGCCAGACCCGCCTGAACCACCTGCTGAGTACGCTGGAACAACCTGCTCTACTCGCTGGAGCCACCTGCTGGACACGCCAAAATCACCTGATGGCTACGCCAGCACCACTCGGCAGACAAGCCAGAATCACCTGCAGGGTATGCCGGAACCACCTCTCAGACGTGCCAGAACCCCTTGTCGGACACTCCGGAATCACCTGTCAGGCATGCCGGAACCACCTCTCGAGCGTGCCAGAATGACGTGCCAGAGACACCGGATGCACCTGCCGAGCACGCCGGAACCTCCTGTTCGACTCGCCGGAACCACCAGCCAGAGACGCCAAAATCCCCTGCCAGGTAGGCCAGAATCACATGGCGGACGCTCCGGAATCTCCCGCCGGGAAGGTAGGAACCACCTCTCAAACATACTGGAAGCACGTGCCGGACATGCCGGCACCACGTACTGGACAGACCAGAAACACCTGCCGGACCTGCCTGAACCACCTGCTGAGCACACCGGAACAACTTGCTCGACTCGCTGGAGCCACCTGCTGGACACCCCAAAATCACCAGCCAGCTATGCCAGAACCACTTGCCGTACACTCCGGAATCACCTGCTGGTTACACCAGAGCCACTTGGTGGACAATCCAGAATCACCTGCCGGACATGCCAGAACCACCTGTCACACATGCCGGAACCACGTGCCTGACACGCCGGAACCACCTCGCGGACAGACCGGAACCACCTACCAGACATGCCTGAACCACCTGCCGAGCATGCCGGAACCACCTGCCGGACACGCCAAAACCACCTGCGGGCTAGGCCAGAACCACTTGTAGGACTCTCCTGGAGCACCTGCCGGGCATGCGGGAACCACCTCTCAGACGTGCCAGAACCACGTGCGGCACATGACGGAACCCATTACCGGACAGACCGGAACCACCTGCTGGACACGCCAGAATCACCTGCCAAGAACACCGGAACCACCTGAACAGCTCGCCAGAAACACCTGCCGGACATGCCAAAATCACCTGCCGGCTACACCAGAACCTCTTGCCGGACACTCCGGAATCACCTGCCAGACATGATGCAACCAAATGTCAGACGTGCCAGAACCACGTGCCAGAGACACCGGATGCAACTGCCGAGCATGCCGGAACCTCCTGCTCAACTCGCTGTAACCACCTGCCGGGGACGCCAAAATCACCTGTCAGCTAGGCCAGAACCACGTGGCGGACTCTATGGAATCACCCGCCGGGCATGCCGGAACCAGCTCTCAGACGTGCCAGAAGCACGTGCCGGACACGCCGGAACCACCTACTAGAGAGACCGGAACCACCTGCCAGACCCGCCTGAACCACCTGCTGAGTACGCTGGAACAACCTGCTCTACTCGCTGGAGCCACCTGCTGGACACGCCAAAATCACCTGATGGCTACGCCAGCACCACTCGGCAGACAAGCCAGAATCACCTGCAGGGTATGCCGGAACCACCTCTCAGACGTGCCAGAACCCCTTGTCGGACACTCCGGAATCACCTGTCAGGCATGCCGGAACCACCTCTCGAGCGTGCCAGAATGACGTGCCAGAGACACCGGATGCACCTGCCGAGCACGCCGGAACCTCCTGTTCGACTCGCCGGAACCACCAGCCAGAGACGCCAAAATCCCCTGCCAGGTAGGCCAGAATCACATGGCGGACGCTCCGGAATCTCCCGCCGGGAAGGTAGGAACCACCTCTCAAACATACTGGAAGCACGTGCCGGACATGCCGGCACCACGTACTGGACAGACCAGAAACACCTGCCGGACCTGCCTGAACCACCTGCTGAGCACACCGGAACAACTTGCTCGACTCGCTGGAGCCACCTGCTGGACACCCCAAAATCACCAGCCAGCTATGCCAGAACCACTTGCCGTACACTCCGGAATCACCTGCTGGTTACACCAGAGCCACTTGGTGGACAATCCAGAATCACCTGCCGGACATGCCAGAACCACCTGTCACACATGCCGGAACCACGTGCCTGACACGCCGGAACCACCTCGCGGACAGACCGGAACCACCTACCAGACATGCCTGAACCACCTGCCGAGCATGCCGGAACCACCTGCCGGACACGCCAAAACCACCTGCGGGCTAGGCCAGAACCACTTGTAGGACTCTCCTGGAGCACCTGCCGGGCATGCGGGAACCACCTCTCAGACGTGCCAGAACCACGTGCGGCACATGACGGAACCCATTACCGGACAGACCGGAACCACCTGCTGGACACGCCAGAATCACCTGCCAAGAACACCGGAACCACCTGAACAGCTCGCCAGAAACACCTGCCGGACATGCCAAAATCACCTGCCGGCTACACCAGAACCTCTTGCCGGACACTCCGGAATCACCTGCCAGACATGATGCAACCAAATGTCAGACGTGCCAGAACCACGTGCCAGAGACACCGGATGCAACTGCCGAGCATGCCGGAACCTCCTGCTCAACTCGCTGTAACCACCTGCCGGGGACGCCAAAATCACCTGTCAGCTAGGCCAGAACCACGTGGCGGACTCTATGGAATCACCCGCCGGGCATGCCGGAACCAGCTCTCAGACGTGCCAGAAGCACGTGCCGGACACGCCGGAACCACCTACTAGAGAGACCGGAACCACCTGCCAGACCCGCCTGAACCACCTGCTGAGTACGCTGGAACAACCTGCTCTACTCGCTGGAGCCACCTGCTGGACACGCCAAAATCACCTGATGGCTACGCCAGCACCACTCGGCAGACAAGCCAGAATCACCTGCAGGGTATGCCGGAACCACCTCTCAGACGTGCCAGAACCCCTTGTCGGACACTCCGGAATCACCTGTCAGGCATGCCGGAACCACCTCTCGAGCGTGCCAGAATGACGTGCCAGAGACACCGGATGCACCTGCCGAGCACGCCGGAACCTCCTGTTCGACTCGCCGGAACCACCAGCCAGAGACGCCAAAATCCCCTGCCAGGTAGGCCAGAATCACATGGCGGACGCTCCGGAATCTCCCGCCGGGAAGGTAGGAACCACCTCTCAAACATACTGGAAGCACGTGCCGGACATGCCGGCACCACGTACTGGACAGACCAGAAACACCTGCCGGACCTGCCTGAACCACCTGCTGAGCACACCGGAACAACTTGCTCGACTCGCTGGAGCCACCTGCTGGACACCCCAAAATCACCAGCCAGCTATGCCAGAACCACTTGCCGTACACTCCGGAATCACCTGCTGGTTACACCAGAGCCACTTGGTGGACAATCCAGAATCACCTGCCGGACATGCCAGAACCACCTGTCACACATGCCGGAACCACGTGCCTGACACGCCGGAACCACCTCGCGGACAGACCGGAACCACCTACCAGACATGCCTGAACCACCTGCCGAGCATGCCGGAACCACCTGCCGGACACGCCAAAATCACCTGCGGGCTAGGCCAGAACCACTTGTAGGACTCTCCTGGAGCACCTGCCGGGCATGCGGGAACCACCTCTCAGACGTGCCAGAACCACGTGCGGCACATGACGGAACCCATTACCGGACAGACCGGAACCACCTGCTGGACACGCCAGAATCACCTGCCAAGAACACCGGAACCACCTGAACAGCTCGCCAGAAACACCTGCCGGACATGCCAAAATCACCTGCCGGCTACACCAGAACCTCTTGCCGGACACTCCGGAATCACCTGCCAGACATGATGCAACCAAATGTCAGACGTGCCAGAACCACGTGCCAGAGACACCGGATGCAACTGCCGAGCATGCCGGAACCTCCTGCTCAACTCGCTGTAACCACCTGCCGGGGACGCCAAAATCACCTGTCAGCTAGGCCAGAACCACGTGGCGGACTCTATGGAATCACCCGCCGGGCATGCCGGAACCAGCTCTCAGACGTGCCAGAAGCACGTGCCGGACACGCCGGAACCACCTACTAGAGAGACCGGAACCACCTGCCAGACCCGCCTGAACCACCTGCTGAGTACGCTGGAACAACCTGCTCTACTCGCTGGAGCCACCTGCTGGACACGCCAAAATCACCTGATGGCTACGCCAGCACCACTCGGCAGACAAGCCAGAATCACCTGCAGGGTATGCCGGAACCACCTCTCAGACGTGCCAGAACCCCTTGTCGGACACTCCGGAATCACCTGTCAGGCATGCCGGAACCACCTCTCGAGCGTGCCAGAATGACGTGCCAGAGACACCGGATGCACCTGCCGAGCACGCCGGAACCTCCTGTTCGACTCGCCGGAACCACCAGCCAGAGACGCCAAAATCCCCTGCCAGGTAGGCCAGAATCACATGGCGGACGCTCCGGAATCTCCCGCCGGGAAGGTAGGAACCACCTCTCAAACATACTGGAAGCACGTGCCGGACATGCCGGCACCACGTACTGGACAGACCAGAAACACCTGCCGGACCTGCCTGAACCACCTGCTGAGCACACCGGAACAACTTGCTCGACTCGCTGGAGCCACCTGCTGGACACCCCAAAATCACCAGCCAGCTATGCCAGAACCACTTGCCGTACACTCCGGAATCACCTGCTGGTTACACCAGAGCCACTTGGTGGACAATCCAGAATCACCTGCCGGACATGCCAGAACCACCTGTCACACATGCCGGAACCACGTGCCTGACACGCCGGAACCACCTCGCGGACAGACCGGAACCACCTACCAGACATGCCTGAACCACCTGCCGAGCATGCCGGAACCACCTGCCGGACACGCCAAAATCACCTGCGGGCTAGGCCAGAACCACTTGTAGGACTCTCCTGGAGCACCTGCCGGGCATGCGGGAACCACCTCTCAGACGTGCCAGAACCACGTGCGGCACATGACGGAACCCATTACCGGACAGACCGGAACCACCTGCTGGACACGCCAGAATCACCTGCCAAGAACACCGGAACCACCTGAACAGCTCGCCAGAAACACCTGCCGGGCATGCCAAAATCACCTGCCGGCTACACCAGAACCTCTTGCCGGACACTCCGGAATCACCTGCCAGACATGATGCAACCAAATGTCAGACGTGCCAGAACCACGTGCCAGAGACACCGGATGCAACTGCCGAGCATGCCGGAACCTCCTGCTCAACTCGCTGTAACCACCTGCCGGGGACGCCAAAATCACCTGTCAGCTAGGCCAGAACCACGTGGCGGACTCTATGGAATCACCCGCCGGGCATGCCGGAACCAGCTCTCAGACGTGCCAGAAGCACGTGCCGGACACGCCGGAACCACCTACTAGAGAGACCGGAACCACCTGCCAGACCCGCCTGAACCACCTGCTGAGTACGCTGGAACAACCTGCTCTACTCGCTGGAGCCACCTGCTGGACGCGCCAAAATCACCTGATGGCTACGCCAGCACCACTCGGCAGACAAGCCAGAATCACCTGCAGGGTATGCCGGAACCACCTCTCAGACGTGCCAGAACCCCTTGTCGGACACTCCGGAATCACCTGTCAGGCATGCCGGAACCACCTCTCGAGCGTGCCAGAATGACGTGCCAGAGACACCGGATGCACCTGCCGAGCACGCCGGAACCTCCTCTTCGACTCGCCGGAACCACCAGCCAGAGACGCCAAAATCCCCTGCCAGGTAGGCCAGAATCACATGGCGGACGCTCCGGAATCTCCCGCCGGGAAGGTAGGAACCACCTCTCAAACATACTGGAAGCACGTGCCGGACATGCCGGCACCACGTACTGGACAGACCAGAAACACCTGCCGGACCTGCCTGAACCACCTGCTGAGCACACCGGAACAACTTGCTCGACTCGCTGGAGCCACCTGCTGGACACCCCAAAATCACCAGCCAGCTATGCCAGAACCACTTGCCGTACACTCCGGAATCACCTGCTGGTTACACCAGAGCCACTTGGTGGACAATCCAGAATCACCTGCCGGACATGCCAGAACCACCTGTCACACATGCCGGAACCACGTGCCTGACACGCCGGAACCACCTCGCGGACAGACCGGAACCACCTACCAGACATGCCTGAACCACCTGCCGAGCATGCCGGAACCACCTGCCGGACACGCCAAAATCACCTGCGGGCTAGGCCAGAACCACTTGTAGGACTCTCCTGGAGCACCTGCCGGGCATGCGGGAACCACCTCTCAGACGTGCCAGAACCACGTGCGGCACATGACGGAACCCATTACCGGACAGACCGGAACCACCTGCTGGACACGCCAGAATCACCTGCCAAGAACACCGGAACCACCTGAACAGCTCGCCAGAAACACCTGCCGGGCATGCCAAAATCACCTGCCGGCTACACCAGAACCTCTTGCCGGACACTCCGGAATCACCTGCCAGACATGATGCAACCAAATGTCAGACGTGCCAGAACCACGTGCCAGAGACACCGGATGCAACTGCCGAGCATGCCGGAACCTCCTGCTCAACTCGCTGTAACCACCTGCCGGGGACGCCAAAATCACCTGTCAGCTAGGCCAGAACCACGTGGCGGACTCTATGGAATCACCCGCCGGGCATGCCGGAACCAGCTCTCAGACGTGCCAGAAGCACGTGCCGGACACGCCGGAACCACCTACTAGAGAGACCGGAACCACCTGCCAGACCCGCCTGAACCACCTGCTGAGTACGCTGGAACAACCTGCTCTACTCGCTGGAGCCACCTGCTGGACGCGCCAAAATCACCTGATGGCTACGCCAGCACCACTCGGCAGACAAGCCAGAATCACCTGCAGGGTATGCCGGAACCACCTCTCAGACGTGCCAGAACCCCTTGTCGGACACTCCGGAATCACCTGTCAGGCATGCCGGAACCACCTCTCGAGCGTGCCAGAATGACGTGCCAGAGACACCGGATGCACCTGCCGAGCACGCCGGAACCTCCTGTTCGACTCGCCGGAACCACCAGCCAGAGACGCCAAAATCCCCTGCCAGGTAGGCCAGAATCACATGGCGGACGCTCCGGAATCTCCCGCCGGGAAGGTAGGAACCACCTCTCAAACATACTGGAAGCACGTGCCGGACATGCCGGCACCACGTACTGGACAGACCAGAAACACCTGCCGGACCTGCCTGAACCACCTGCTGAGCACACCGGAACAACTTGCTCGACTCGCTGGAGCCACCTGCTGGACACCCCAAAATCACCAGCCAGCTATGCCAGAACCACTTGCCGTACACTCCGGAATCACCTGCTGGTTACACCAGAGCCACTTGGTGGACAATCCAGAATCACCTGCCGGACATGCCAGAACCACCTGTCACACATGCCGGAACCACGTGCCTGACACGCCGGAACCACCTCGCGGACAGACCGGAACCACCTACCAGACATGCCTGAACCACCTGCCGAGCATGCCGGAACCACCTGCCGGACACGCCAAAATCACCTGCGGGCTAGGCCAGAACCACTTGTAGGACTCTCCTGGAGCACCTGCCGGGCATGCGGGAACCACCTCTCAGACGTGCCAGAACCACGTGCGGCACATGACGGAACCCATTACCGGACAGACCGGAACCACCTGCTGGACACGCCAGAATCACCTGCCAAGAACACCGGAACCACCTGAACAGCTCGCCAGAAACACCTGCCGGGCATGCCAAAATCACCTGCCGGCTACACCAGAACCTCTTGCCGGACACTCCGGAATCACCTGCCAGACATGATGCAACCAAATGTCAGACGTGCCAGAACCACGTGCCAGAGACACCGGATGCAACTGCCGAGCATGCCGGAACCTCCTGCTCAACTCGCTGTAACCACCTGCCGGGGACGCCAAAATCACCTGTCAGCTAGGCCAGAACCACGTGGCGGACTCTATGGAATCACCCGCCGGGCATGCCGGAACCAGCTCTCAGACGTGCCAGAAGCACGTGCCGGACACGCCGGAACCACCTACTAGAGAGACCGGAACCACCTGCCAGACCCGCCTGAACCACCTGCTGAGTACGCTGGAACAACCTGCTCTACTCGCTGGAGCCACCTGCTGGACACGCCAAAATCACCTGATGGCTACGCCAGCACCACTCGGCAGACAAGCCAGAATCACCTGCAGGGTATGCCGGAACCACCTCTCAGACGTGCCAGAACCCCTTGTCGGACACTCCGGAATCACCTGTCAGGCATGCCGGAACCACCTCTCGAGCGTGCCAGAATGACGTGCCAGAGACACCGGATGCACCTGCCGAGCACGCCGGAACCTCCTCTTCGACTCGCCGGAACCACCAGCCAGAGACGCCAAAATCCCCTGCCAGGTAGGCCAGAATCACATGGCGGACGCTCCGGAATCTCCCGCCGGGAAGGTAGGAACCACCTCTCAAACATACTGGAAGCACGTGCCGGACATGCCGGCACCACGTACTGGACAGACCAGAAACACCTGCCGGACCTGCCTGAACCACCTGCTGAGCACACCGGAACAACTTGCTCGACTCGCTGGAGCCACCTGCTGGACACCCCAAAATCACCAGCCAGCTATGCCAGAACCACTTGCCGTACACTCCGGAATCACCTGCTGGTTACACCAGAGCCACTTGGTGGACAATCCAGAATCACCTGCCGGACATGCCAGAACCACCTGTCACACATGCCGGAACCACGTGCCTGACACGCCGGAACCACCTCGCGGACAGACCGGAACCACCTACCAGACATGCCTGAACCACCTGCCGAGCATGCCGGAACCACCTGCCGGACACGCCAAAATCACCTGCGGGCTAGGCCAGAACCACTTGTAGGACTCTCCTGGAGCACCTGCCGGGCATGCGGGAACCACCTCTCAGACGTGCCAGAACCACGTGCGGCACATGACGGAACCCATTACCGGACAGACCGGAACCACCTGCTGGACACGCCAGAATCACCTGCCAAGAACACCGGAACCACCTGAACAGCTCGCCAGAAACACCTGCCGGGCATGCCAAAATCACCTGCCGGCTACACCAGAACCTCTTGCCGGACACTCCGGAATCACCTGCCAGACATGATGCAACCAAATGTCAGACGTGCCAGAACCACGTGCCAGAGACACCGGATGCAACTGCCGAGCATGCCGGAACCTCCTGCTCAACTCGCTGTAACCACCTGCCGGGGACGCCAAAATCACCTGTCAGCTAGGCCAGAACCACGTGGCGGACTCTATGGAATCACCCGCCGGGCATGCCGGAACCAGCTCTCAGACGTGCCAGAAGCACGTGCCGGACACGCCGGAACCACCTACTAGAGAGACCGGAACCACCTGCCAGACCCGCCTGAACCACCTGCTGAGTACGCTGGAACAACCTGCTCTACTCGCTGGAGCCACCTGCTGGACGCGCCAAAATCACCTGATGGCTACGCCAGCACCACTCGGCAGACAAGCCAGAATCACCTGCAGGGTATGCCGGAACCACCTCTCAGACGTGCCAGAACCCCTTGTCGGACACTCCGGAATCACCTGTCAGGCATGCCGGAACCACCTCTCGAGCGTGCCAGAATGACGTGCCAGAGACACCGGATGCACCTGCCGAGCACGCCGGAACCTCCTCTTCGACTCGCCGGAACCACCAGCCAGAGACGCCAAAATCCCCTGCCAGGTAGGCCAGAATCACATGGCGGACGCTCCGGAATCTCCCGCCGGGAAGGTAGGAACCACCTCTCAAACATACTGGAAGCACGTGCCGGACATGCCGGCACCACGTACTGGACAGACCAGAAACACCTGCCGGACCTGCCTGAACCACCTGCTGAGCACACCGGAACAACTTGCTCGACTCGCTGGAGCCACCTGCTGGACACCCCAAAATCACCAGCCAGCTATGCCAGAACCACTTGCCGTACACTCCGGAATCACCTGCTGGTTACACCAGAGCCACTTGGTGGACAATCCAGAATCACCTGCCGGACATGCCAGAACCACCTGTCACACATGCCGGAACCACGTGCCTGACACGCCGGAACCACCTCGCGGACAGACCGGAACCACCTACCAGACATGCCTGAACCACCTGCCGAGCATGCCGGAACCACCTGCCGGACACGCCAAAATCACCTGCGGGCTAGGCCAGAACCACTTGTAGGACTCTCCTGGAGCACCTGCCGGGCATGCGGGAACCACCTCTCAGACGTGCCAGAACCACGTGCGGCACATGACGGAACCCATTACCGGACAGACCGGAACCACCTGCTGGACACGCCAGAATCACCTGCCAAGAACACCGGAACCACCTGAACAGCTCGCCAGAAACACCTGCCGGGCATGCCAAAATCACCTGCCGGCTACACCAGAACCTCTTGCCGGACACTCCGGAATCACCTGCCAGACATGATGCAACCAAATGTCAGACGTGCCAGAACCACGTGCCAGAGACACCGGATGCAACTGCCGAGCATGCCGGAACCTCCTGCTCAACTCGCTGTAACCACCTGCCGGGGACGCCAAAATCACCTGTCAGCTAGGCCAGAACCACGTGGCGGACTCTATGGAATCACCCGCCGGGCATGCCGGAACCAGCTCTCAGACGTGCCAGAAGCACGTGCCGGACACGCCGGAACCACCTACTAGAGAGACCGGAACCACCTGCCAGACCCGCCTGAACCACCTGCTGAGTACGCTGGAACAACCTGCTCTACTCGCTGGAGCCACCTGCTGGACGCGCCAAAATCACCTGATGGCTACGCCAGCACCACTCGGCAGACAAGCCAGAATCACCTGCAGGGTATGCCGGAACCACCTCTCAGACGTGCCAGAACCCCTTGTCGGACACTCCGGAATCACCTGTCAGGCATGCCGGAACCACCTCTCGAGCGTGCCAGAATGACGTGCCAGAGACACCGGATGCACCTGCCGAGCACGCCGGAACCTCCTCTTCGACTCGCCGGAACCACCAGCCAGAGACGCCAAAATCCCCTGCCAGGTAGGCCAGAATCACATGGCGGACGCTCCGGAATCTCCCGCCGGGAAGGTAGGAACCACCTCTCAAACATACTGGAAGCACGTGCCGGACATGCCGGCACCACGTACTGGACAGACCAGAAACACCTGCCGGACCTGCCTGAACCACCTGCTGAGCACACCGGAACAACTTGCTCGACTCGCTGGAGCCACCTGCTGGACACCCCAAAATCACCAGCCAGCTATGCCAGAACCACTTGCCGTACACTCCGGAATCACCTGCTGGTTACACCAGAGCCACTTGGTGGACAATCCAGAATCACCTGCCGGACATGCCAGAACCACCTGTCACACATGCCGGAACCACGTGCCTGACACGCCGGAACCACCTCGCGGACAGACCGGAACCACCTACCAGACATGCCTGAACCACCTGCCGAGCATGCCGGAACCACCTGCCGGACACGCCAAAATCACCTGCGGGCTAGGCCAGAACCACTTGTAGGACTCTCCTGGAGCACCTGCCGGGCATGCGGGAACCACCTCTCAGACGTGCCAGAACCACGTGCGGCACATGACGGAACCCATTACCGGACAGACCGGAACCACCTGCTGGACACGCCAGAATCACCTGCCAAGAACACCGGAACCACCTGAACAGCTCGCCAGAAACACCTGCCGGGCATGCCAAAATCACCTGCCGGCTACACCAGAACCTCTTGCCGGACACTCCGGAATCACCTGCCAGACATGATGCAACCAAATGTCAGACGTGCCAGAACCACGTGCCAGAGACACCGGATGCAACTGCCGAGCATGCCGGAACCTCCTGCTCAACTCGCTGTAACCACCTGCCGGGGACGCCAAAATCACCTGTCAGCTAGGCCAGAACCACGTGGCGGACTCTATGGAATCACCCGCCGGGCATGCCGGAACCAGCTCTCAGACGTGCCAGAAGCACGTGCCGGACACGCCGGAACCACCTACTAGAGAGACCGGAACCACCTGCCAGACCCGCCTGAACCACCTGCTGAGTACGCTGGAACAACCTGCTCTACTCGCTGGAGCCACCTGCTGGACGCGCCAAAATCACCTGATGGCTACGCCAGCACCACTCGGCAGACAAGCCAGAATCACCTGCAGGGTATGCCGGAACCACCTCTCAGACGTGCCAGAACCCCTTGTCGGACACTCCGGAATCACCTGTCAGGCATGCCGGAACCACCTCTCGAGCGTGCCAGAATGACGTGCCAGAGACACCGGATGCACCTGCCGAGCACGCCGGAACCTCCTCTTCGACTCGCCGGAACCACCAGCCAGAGACGCCAAAATCCCCTGCCAGGTAGGCCAGAATCACATGGCGGACGCTCCGGAATCTCCCGCCGGGAAGGTAGGAACCACCTCTCAAACATACTGGAAGCACGTGCCGGACATGCCGGCACCACGTACTGGACAGACCAGAAACACCTGCCGGACCTGCCTGAACCACCTGCTGAGCACACCGGAACAACTTGCTCGACTCGCTGGAGCCACCTGCTGGACACCCCAAAATCACCAGCCAGCTATGCCAGAACCACTTGCCGTACACTCCGGAATCACCTGCTGGTTACACCAGAGCCACTTGGTGGACAATCCAGAATCACCTGCCGGACATGCCAGAACCACCTGTCACACATGCCGGAACCACGTGCCTGACACGCCGGAACCACCTCGCGGACAGACCGGAACCACCTACCAGACATGCCTGAACCACCTGCCGAGCATGCCGGAACCACCTGCCGGACACGCCAAAATCACCTGCGGGCTAGGCCAGAACCACTTGTAGGACTCTCCTGGAGCACCTGCCGGGCATGCGGGAACCACCTCTCAGACGTGCCAGAACCACGTGCGGCACATGACGGAACCCATTACCGGACAGACCGGAACCACCTGCTGGACACGCCAGAATCACCTGCCAAGAACACCGGAACCACCTGAACAGCTCGCCAGAAACACCTGCCGGGCATGCCAAAATCACCTGCCGGCTACACCAGAACCTCTTGCCGGACACTCCGGAATCACCTGCCAGACATGATGCAACCAAATGTCAGACGTGCCAGAACCACGTGCCAGAGACACCGGATGCAACTGCCGAGCATGCCGGAACCTCCTGCTCAACTCGCTGTAACCACCTGCCGGGGACGCCAAAATCACCTGTCAGCTAGGCCAGAACCACGTGGCGGACTCTATGGAATCACCCGCCGGGCATGCCGGAACCAGCTCTCAGACGTGCCAGAAGCACGTGCCGGACACGCCGGAACCACCTACTAGAGAGACCGGAACCACCTGCCAGACCCGCCTGAACCACCTGCTGAGTACGCTGGAACAACCTGCTCTACTCGCTGGAGCCACCTGCTGGACGCGCCAAAATCACCTGATGGCTACGCCAGCACCACTCGGCAGACAAGCCAGAATCACCTGCAGGGTATGCCGGAACCACCTCTCAGACGTGCCAGAACCCCTTGTCGGACACTCCGGAATCACCTGTCAGGCATGCCGGAACCACCTCTCGAGCGTGCCAGAATGACGTGCCAGAGACACCGGATGCACCTGCCGAGCACGCCGGAACCTCCTCTTCGACTCGCCGGAACCACCAGCCAGAGACGCCAAAATCCCCTGCCAGGTAGGCCAGAATCACATGGCGGACGCTCCGGAATCTCCCGCCGGGAAGGTAGGAACCACCTCTCAAACATACTGGAAGCACGTGCCGGACATGCCGGCACCACGTACTGGACAGACCAGAAACACCTGCCGGACCTGCCTGAACCACCTGCTGAGCACACCGGAACAACTTGCTCGACTCGCTGGAGCCACCTGCTGGACACCCCAAAATCACCAGCCAGCTATGCCAGAACCACTTGCCGTACACTCCGGAATCACCTGCTGGTTACACCAGAGCCACTTGGTGGACAATCCAGAATCACCTGCCGGACATGCCAGAACCACCTGTCACACATGCCGGAACCACGTGCCTGACACGCCGGAACCACCTCGCGCACAGACCGGAACCACCTACCAGACATGCCTGAACCACCTGCCGAGCATGCCGGAACCACCTGCCGGACACGCCAAAATCACCTGCGGGCTAGGCCAGAACCACTTGTAGGACTCTCCTGGAGCACCTGCCGGGCATGCGGGAACCACCTCTCAGACGTGCCAGAACCACGTGCGGCACATGACGGAACCCATTACCGGACAGACCGGAACCACCTGCTGGACACGCCAGAATCACCTGCCAAGAACACCGGAACCACCTGAACAGCTCGCCAGAAACACCTGCCGGGCATGCCAAAATCACCTGCCGGCTACACCAGAACCTCTTGCCGGACACTCCGGAATCACCTGCCAGACATGATGCAACCAAATGTCAGACGTGCCAGAACCACGTGCCAGAGACACCGGATGCAACTGCCGAGCATGCCGGAACCTCCTGCTCAACTCGCTGTAACCACCTGCCGGGGACGCCAAAATCACCTGTCAGCTAGGCCAGAACCACGTGGCGGACTCTATGGAATCACCCGCCGGGCATGCCGGAACCAGCTCTCAGACGTGCCAGAAGCACGTGCCGGACACGCCGGAACCACCTACTAGAGAGACCGGAACCACCTGCCAGACCCGCCTGAACCACCTGCTGAGTACGCTGGAACAACCTGCTCTACTCGCTGGAGCCACCTGCTGGACGCGCCAAAATCACCTGATGGCTACGCCAGCACCACTCGGCAGACAAGCCAGAATCACCTGCAGGGTATGCCGGAACCACCTCTCAGACGTGCCAGAACCCCTTGTCGGACACTCCGGAATCACCTGTCAGGCATGCCGGAACCACCTCTCGAGCGTGCCAGAATGACGTGCCAGAGACACCGGATGCACCTGCCGAGCACGCCGGAACCTCCTCTTCGACTCGCCGGAACCACCAGCCAGAGACGCCAAAATCCCCTGCCAGGTAGGCCAGAATCACATGGCGGACGCTCCGGAATCTCCCGCCGGGAAGGTAGGAACCACCTCTCAAACATACTGGAAGCACGTGCCGGACATGCCGGCACCACGTACTGGACAGACCAGAAACACCTGCCGGACCTGCCTGAACCACCTGCTGAGCACACCGGAACAACTTGCTCGACTCGCTGGAGCCACCTGCTGGACACCCCAAAATCACCAGCCAGCTATGCCAGAACCACTTGCCGTACACTCCGGAATCACCTGCTGGTTACACCAGAGCCACTTGGTGGACAATCCAGAATCACCTGCCGGACATGCCAGAACCACCTGTCACACATGCCGGAACCACGTGCCTGACACGCCGGAACCACCTCGCGCACAGACCGGAACCACCTACCAGACATGCCTGAACCACCTGCCGAGCATGCCGGAACCACCTGCCGGACACGCCAAAATCACCTGCGGGCTAGGCCAGAACCACTTGTAGGACTCTCCTGGAGCACCTGCCGGGCATGCGGGAACCACCTCTCAGACGTGCCAGAACCACGTGCGGCACATGACGGAACCCATTACCGGACAGACCGGAACCACCTGCTGGACACGCCAGAATCACCTGCCAAGAACACCGGAACCACCTGAACAGCTCGCCAGAAACACCTGCCGGGCATGCCAAAATCACCTGCCGGCTACACCAGAACCTCTTGCCGGACACTCCGGAATCACCTGCCAGACATGATGCAACCAAATGTCAGACGTGCCAGAACCACGTGCCAGAGACACCGGATGCAACTGCCGAGCATGCCGGAACCTCCTGCTCAACTCGCTGTAACCACCTGCCGGGGACGCCAAAATCACCTGTCAGCTAGGCCAGAACCACGTGGCGGACTCTATGGAATCACCCGCCGGGCATGCCGGAACCAGCTCTCAGACGTGCCAGAAGCACGTGCCGGACACGCCGGAACCACCTACTAGAGAGACCGGAACCACCTGCCAGACCCGCCTGAACCACCTGCTGAGTACGCTGGAACAACCTGCTCTACTCGCTGGAGCCACCTGCTGGACGCGCCAAAATCACCTGATGGCTACGCCAGCACCACTCGGCAGACAAGCCAGAATCACCTGCAGGGTATGCCGGAACCACCTCTCAGACGTGCCAGAACCCCTTGTCGGACACTCCGGAATCACCTGTCAGGCATGCCGGAACCACCTCTCGAGCGTGCCAGAATGACGTGCCAGAGACACCGGATGCACCTGCCGAGCACGCCGGAACCTCCTCTTCGACTCGCCGGAACCACCAGCCAGAGACGCCAAAATCCCCTGCCAGGTAGGCCAGAATCACATGGCGGACGCTCCGGAATCTCCCGCCGGGAAGGTAGGAACCACCTCTCAAACATACTGGAAGCACGTGCCGGACATGCCGGCACCACGTACTGGACAGACCAGAAACACCTGCCGGACCTGCCTGAACCACCTGCTGAGCACACCGGAACAACTTGCTCGACTCGCTGGAGCCACCTGCTGGACACCCCAAAATCACCAGCCAGCTATGCCAGAACCACTTGCCGTACACTCCGGAATCACCTGCTGGTTACACCAGAGCCACTTGGTGGACAATCCAGAATCACCTGCCGGACATGCCAGAACCACCTGTCACACATGCCGGAACCACGTGCCTGACACGCCGGAACCACCTCGCGGACAGACCGGAACCACCTACCAGACATGCCTGAACCACCTGCCGAGCATGCCGGAACCACCTGCCGGACACGCCAAAACCACCTGCGGGCTAGGCCAGAACCACTTGTAGGACTCTCCTGGAGCACCTGCCGGGCATGCGGGAACCACCTCTCAGACGTGCCAGAACCACGTGCGGCACATGACGGAACCCATTACCGGACAGACCGGAACCACCTGCTGGACACGCCAGAATCACCTGCCAAGAACACCGGAACCACCTGAACAGCTCGCCAGAAACACCTGCCGGGCATGCCAAAATCACCTGCCGGCTACACCAGAACCTCTTGCCGGACACTCCGGAATCACCTGCCAGACATGATGCAACCAAATGTCAGACGTGCCAGAACCACGTGCCAGAGACACCGGATGCAACTGCCGAGCATGCCGGAACCTCCTGCTCAACTCGCTGTAACCACCTGCCGGGGACGCCAAAATCACCTGTCAGCTAGGCCAGAACCACGTGGCGGACTCTATGGAATCACCCGCCGGGCATGCCGGAACCAGCTCTCAGACGTGCCAGAAGCACGTGCCGGACACGCCGGAACCACCTACTAGAGAGACCGGAACCACCTGCCAGACCCGCCTGAACCACCTGCTGAGTACGCTGGAACAACCTGCTCTACTCGCTGGAGCCACCTGCTGGACGCGCCAAAATCACCTGATGGCTACGCCAGCACCACTCGGCAGACAAGCCAGAATCACCTGCAGGGTATGCCGGAACCACCTCTCAGACGTGCCAGAACCCCTTGTCGGACACTCCGGAATCACCTGTCAGGCATGCCGGAACCACCTCTCGAGCGTGCCAGAATGACGTGCCAGAGACACCGGATGCACCTGCCGAGCACGCCGGAACCTCCTCTTCGACTCGCCGGAACCACCAGCCAGAGACGCCAAAATCCCCTGCCAGGTAGGCCAGAATCACATGGCGGACGCTCCGGAATCTCCCGCCGGGAAGGTAGGAACCACCTCTCAAACATACTGGAAGCACGTGCCGGACATGCCGGCACCACGTACTGGACAGACCAGAAACACCTGCCGGACCTGCCTGAACCACCTGCTGAGCACACCGGAACAACTTGCTCGACTCGCTGGAGCCACCTGCTGGACACCCCAAAATCACCAGCCAGCTATGCCAGAACCACTTGCCGTACACTCCGGAATCACCTGCTGGTTACACCAGAGCCACTTGGTGGACAATCCAGAATCACCTGCCGGACATGCCAGAACCACCTGTCACACATGCCGGAACCACGTGCCTGACACGCCGGAACCACCTCGCGGACAGACCGGAACCACCTACCAGACATGCCTGAACCACCTGCCGAGCATGCCGGAACCACCTGCCGGACACGCCAAAACCACCTGCGGGCTAGGCCAGAACCACTTGTAGGACTCTCCTGGAGCACCTGCCGGGCATGCGGGAACCACCTCTCAGACGTGCCAGAACCACGTGCGGCACATGACGGAACCCATTACCGGACAGACCGGAACCACCTGCTGGACACGCCAGAATCACCTGCCAAGAACACCGGAACCACCTGAACAGCTCGCCAGAAACACCTGCCGGGCATGCCAAAATCACCTGCCGGCTACACCAGAACCTCTTGCCGGACACTCCGGAATCACCTGCCAGACATGATGCAACCAAATGTCAGACGTGCCAGAACCACGTGCCAGAGACACCGGATGCAACTGCCGAGCATGCCGGAACCTCCTGCTCAACTCGCTGTAACCACCTGCCGGGGACGCCAAAATCACCTGTCAGCTAGGCCAGAACCACGTGGCGGACTCTATGGAATCACCCGCCGGGCATGCCGGAACCAGCTCTCAGACGTGCCAGAAGCACGTGCCGGACACGCCGGAACCACCTACTAGAGAGACCGGAACCACCTGCCAGACCCGCCTGAACCACCTGCTGAGTACGCTGGAACAACCTGCTCTACTCGCTGGAGCCACCTGCTGGACGCGCCAAAATCACCTGATGGCTACGCCAGCACCACTCGGCAGACAAGCCAGAATCACCTGCAGGGTATGCCGGAACCACCTCTCAGACGTGCCAGAACCCCTTGTCGGACACTCCGGAATCACCTGTCAGGCATGCCGGAACCACCTCTCGAGCGTGCCAGAATGACGTGCCAGAGACACCGGATGCACCTGCCGAGCACGCCGGAACCTCCTCTTCGACTCGCCGGAACCACCAGCCAGAGACGCCAAAATCCCCTGCCAGGTAGGCCAGAATCACATGGCGGACGCTCCGGAATCTCCCGCCGGGAAGGTAGGAACCACCTCTCAAACATACTGGAAGCACGTGCCGGACATGCCGGCACCACGTACTGGACAGACCAGAAACACCTGCCGGACCTGCCTGAACCACCTGCTGAGCACACCGGAACAACTTGCTCGACTCGCTGGAGCCACCTGCTGGACACCCCAAAATCACCAGCCAGCTATGCCAGAACCACTTGCCGTACACTCCGGAATCACCTGCTGGTTACACCAGAGCCACTTGGTGGACAATCCAGAATCACCTGCCGGACATGCCAGAACCACCTGTCACACATGCCGGAACCACGTGCCTGACACGCCGGAACCACCTCGCGGACAGACCGGAACCACCTACCAGACATGCCTGAACCACCTGCCGAGCATGCCGGAACCACCTGCCGGACACGCCAAAACCACCTGCGGGCTAGGCCAGAACCACTTGTAGGACTCTCCTGGAGCACCTGCCGGGCATGCGGGAACCACCTCTCAGACGTGCCAGAACCACGTGCGGCACATGACGGAACCCATTACCGGACAGACCGGAACCACCTGCTGGACACGCCAGAATCACCTGCCAAGAACACCGGAACCACCTGAACAGCTCGCCAGAAACACCTGCCGGGCATGCCAAAATCACCTGCCGGCTACACCAGAACCTCTTGCCGGACACTCCGGAATCACCTGCCAGACATGATGCAACCAAATGTCAGACGTGCCAGAACCACGTGCCAGAGACACCGGATGCAACTGCCGAGCATGCCGGAACCTCCTGCTCAACTCGCTGTAACCACCTGCCGGGGACGCCAAAATCACCTGTCAGCTAGGCCAGAACCACGTGGCGGACTCTATGGAATCACCCGCCGGGCATGCCGGAACCAGCTCTCAGACGTGCCAGAAGCACGTGCCGGACACGCCGGAACCACCTACTAGAGAGACCGGAACCACCTGCCAGACCCGCCTGAACCACCTGCTGAGTACGCTGGAACAACCTGCTCTACTCGCTGGAGCCACCTGCTGGACGCGCCAAAATCACCTGATGGCTACGCCAGCACCACTCGGCAGACAAGCCAGAATCACCTGCAGGGTATGCCGGAACCACCTCTCAGACGTGCCAGAACCCCTTGTCGGACACTCCGGAATCACCTGTCAGGCATGCCGGAACCACCTCTCGAGCGTGCCAGAATGACGTGCCAGAGACACCGGATGCACCTGCCGAGCACGCCGGAACCTCCTCTTCGACTCGCCGGAACCACCAGCCAGAGACGCCAAAATCCCCTGCCAGGTAGGCCAGAATCACATGGCGGACGCTCCGGAATCTCCCGCCGGGAAGGTAGGAACCACCTCTCAAACATACTGGAAGCACGTGCCGGACATGCCGGCACCACGTACTGGACAGACCAGAAACACCTGCCGGACCTGCCTGAACCACCTGCTGAGCACACCGGAACAACTTGCTCGACTCGCTGGAGCCACCTGCTGGACACCCCAAAATCACCAGCCAGCTATGCCAGAACCACTTGCCGTACACTCCGGAATCACCTGCTGGTTACACCAGAGCCACTTGGTGGACAATCCAGAATCACCTGCCGGACATGCCAGAACCACCTGTCACACATGCCGGAACCACGTGCCTGACACGCCGGAACCACCTCGCGGACAGACCGGAACCACCTACCAGACATGCCTGAACCACCTGCCGAGCATGCCGGAACCACCTGCCGGACACGCCAAAACCACCTGCGGGCTAGGCCAGAACCACTTGTAGGACTCTCCTGGAGCACCTGCCGGGCATGCGGGAACCACCTCTCAGACGTGCCAGAACCACGTGCGGCACATGACGGAACCCATTACCGGACAGACCGGAACCACCTGCTGGACACGCCAGAATCACCTGCCAAGAACACCGGAACCACCTGAACAGCTCGCCAGAAACACCTGCCGGGCATGCCAAAATCACCTGCCGGCTACACCAGAACCTCTTGCCGGACACTCCGGAATCACCTGCCAGACATGATGCAACCAAATGTCAGACGTGCCAGAACCACGTGCCAGAGACACCGGATGCAACTGCCGAGCATGCCGGAACCTCCTGCTCAACTCGCTGTAACCACCTGCCGGGGACGCCAAAATCACCTGTCAGCTAGGCCAGAACCACGTGGCGGACTCTATGGAATCACCCGCCGGGCATGCCGGAACCAGCTCTCAGACGTGCCAGAAGCACGTGCCGGACACGCCGGAACCACCTACTAGAGAGACCGGAACCACCTGCCAGACCCGCCTGAACCACCTGCTGAGTACGCTGGAACAACCTGCTCTACTCGCTGGAGCCACCTGCTGGACGCGCCAAAATCACCTGATGGCTACGCCAGCACCACTCGGCAGACAAGCCAGAATCACCTGCAGGGTATGCCGGAACCACCTCTCAGACGTGCCAGAACCCCTTGTCGGACACTCCGGAATCACCTGTCAGGCATGCCGGAACCACCTCTCGAGCGTGCCAGAATGACGTGCCAGAGACACCGGATGCACCTGCCGAGCACGCCGGAACCTCCTCTTCGACTCGCCGGAACCACCAGCCAGAGACGCCAAAATCCCCTGCCAGGTAGGCCAGAATCACATGGCGGACGCTCCGGAATCTCCCGCCGGGAAGGTAGGAACCACCTCTCAAACATACTGGAAGCACGTGCCGGACATGCCGGCACCACGTACTGGACAGACCAGAAACACCTGCCGGACCTGCCTGAACCACCTGCTGAGCACACCGGAACAACTTGCTCGACTCGCTGGAGCCACCTGCTGGACACCCCAAAATCACCAGCCAGCTATGCCAGAACCACTTGCCGTACACTCCGGAATCACCTGCTGGTTACACCAGAGCCACTTGGTGGACAATCCAGAATCACCTGCCGGACATGCCAGAACCACCTGTCACACATGCCGGAACCACGTGCCTGACACGCCGGAACCACCTCGCGGACAGACCGGAACCACCTACCAGACATGCCTGAACCACCTGCCGAGCATGCCGGAACCACCTGCCGGACACGCCAAAACCACCTGCGGGCTAGGCCAGAACCACTTGTAGGACTCTCCTGGAGCACCTGCCGGGCATGCGGGAACCACCTCTCAGACGTGCCAGAACCACGTGCGGCACATGACGGAACCCATTACCGGACAGACCGGAACCACCTGCTGGACACGCCAGAATCACCTGCCAAGAACACCGGAACCACCTGAACAGCTCGCCAGAAACACCTGCCGGGCATGCCAAAATCACCTGCCGGCTACACCAGAACCTCTTGCCGGACACTCCGGAATCACCTGCCAGACATGATGCAACCAAATGTCAGACGTGCCAGAACCACGTGCCAGAGACACCGGATGCAACTGCCGAGCATGCCGGAACCTCCTGCTCAACTCGCTGTAACCACCTGCCGGGGACGCCAAAATCACCTGTCAGCTAGGCCAGAACCACGTGGCGGACTCTATGGAATCACCCGCCGGGCATGCCGGAACCAGCTCTCAGACGTGCCAGAAGCACGTGCCGGACACGCCGGAACCACCTACTAGAGAGACCGGAACCACCTGCCAGACCCGCCTGAACCACCTGCTGAGTACGCTGGAACAACCTGCTCTACTCGCTGGAGCCACCTGCTGGACGCGCCAAAATCACCTGATGGCTACGCCAGCACCACTCGGCAGACAAGCCAGAATCACCTGCAGGGTATGCCGGAACCACCTCTCAGACGTGCCAGAACCCCTTGTCGGACACTCCGGAATCACCTGTCAGGCATGCCGGAACCACCTCTCGAGCGTGCCAGAATGACGTGCCAGAGACACCGGATGCACCTGCCGAGCACGCCGGAACCTCCTCTTCGACTCGCCGGAACCACCAGCCAGAGACGCCAAAATCCCCTGCCAGGTAGGCCAGAATCACATGGCGGACGCTCCGGAATCTCCCGCCGGGAAGGTAGGAACCACCTCTCAAACATACTGGAAGCACGTGCCGGACATGCCGGCACCACGTACTGGACAGACCAGAAACACCTGCCGGACCTGCCTGAACCACCTGCTGAGCACACCGGAACAACTTGCTCGACTCGCTGGAGCCACCTGCTGGACACCCCAAAATCACCAGCCAGCTATGCCAGAACCACTTGCCGTACACTCCGGAATCACCTGCTGGTTACACCAGAGCCACTTGGTGGACAATCCAGAATCACCTGCCGGACATGCCAGAACCACCTGTCACACATGCCGGAACCACGTGCCTGACACGCCGGAACCACCTCGCGGACAGACCGGAACCACCTACCAGACATGCCTGAACCACCTGCCGAGCATGCCGGAACCACCTGCCGGACACGCCAAAACCACCTGCGGGCTAGGCCAGAACCACTTGTAGGACTCTCCTGGAGCACCTGCCGGGCATGCGGGAACCACCTCTCAGACGTGCCAGAACCACGTGCGGCACATGACGGAACCCATTACCGGACAGACCGGAACCACCTGCTGGACACGCCAGAATCACCTGCCAAGAACACCGGAACCACCTGAACAGCTCGCCAGAAACACCTGCCGGGCATGCCAAAATCACCTGCCGGCTACACCAGAACCTCTTGCCGGACACTCCGGAATCACCTGCCAGACATGATGCAACCAAATGTCAGACGTGCCAGAACCACGTGCCAGAGACACCGGATGCAACTGCCGAGCATGCCGGAACCTCCTGCTCAACTCGCTGTAACCACCTGCCGGGGACGCCAAAATCACCTGTCAGCTAGGCCAGAACCACGTGGCGGACTCTATGGAATCACCCGCCGGGCATGCCGGAACCAGCTCTCAGACGTGCCAGAAGCACGTGCCGGACACGCCGGAACCACCTACTAGAGAGACCGGAACCACCTGCCAGACCCGCCTGAACCACCTGCTGAGTACGCTGGAACAACCTGCTCTACTCGCTGGAGCCACCTGCTGGACGCGCCAAAATCACCTGATGGCTACGCCAGCACCACTCGGCAGACAAGCCAGAATCACCTGCAGGGTATGCCGGAACCACCTCTCAGACGTGCCAGAACCCCTTGTCGGACACTCCGGAATCACCTGTCAGGCATGCCGGAACCACCTCTCGAGCGTGCCAGAATGACGTGCCAGAGACACCGGATGCACCTGCCGAGCACGCCGGAACCTCCTCTTCGACTCGCCGGAACCACCAGCCAGAGACGCCAAAATCCCCTGCCAGGTAGGCCAGAATCACATGGCGGACGCTCCGGAATCTCCCGCCGGGAAGGTAGGAACCACCTCTCAAACATACTGGAAGCACGTGCCGGACATGCCGGCACCACGTACTGGACAGACCAGAAACACCTGCCGGACCTGCCTGAACCACCTGCTGAGCACACCGGAACAACTTGCTCGACTCGCTGGAGCCACCTGCTGGACACCCCAAAATCACCAGCCAGCTATGCCAGAACCACTTGCCGTACACTCCGGAATCACCTGCTGGTTACACCAGAGCCACTTGGTGGACAATCCAGAATCACCTGCCGGACATGCCAGAACCACCTGTCACACATGCCGGAACCACGTGCCTGACACGCCGGAACCACCTCGCGGACAGACCGGAACCACCTACCAGACATGCCTGAACCACCTGCCGAGCATGCCGGAACCACCTGCCGGACACGCCAAAACCACCTGCGGGCTAGGCCAGAACCACTTGTAGGACTCTCCTGGAGCACCTGCCGGGCATGCGGGAACCACCTCTCAGACGTGCCAGAACCACGTGCGGCACATGACGGAACCCATTACCGGACAGACCGGAACCACCTGCTGGACACGCCAGAATCACCTGCCAAGAACACCGGAACCACCTGAACAGCTCGCCAGAAACACCTGCCGGGCATGCCAAAATCACCTGCCGGCTACACCAGAACCTCTTGCCGGACACTCCGGAATCACCTGCCAGACATGATGCAACCAAATGTCAGACGTGCCAGAACCACGTGCCAGAGACACCGGATGCAACTGCCGAGCATGCCGGAACCTCCTGCTCAACTCGCTGTAACCACCTGCCGGGGACGCCAAAATCACCTGTCAGCTAGGCCAGAACCACGTGGCGGACTCTATGGAATCACCCGCCGGGCATGCCGGAACCAGCTCTCAGACGTGCCAGAAGCACGTGCCGGACACGCCGGAACCACCTACTAGAGAGACCGGAACCACCTGCCAGACCCGCCTGAACCACCTGCTGAGTACGCTGGAACAACCTGCTCTACTCGCTGGAGCCACCTGCTGGACGCGCCAAAATCACCTGATGGCTACGCCAGCACCACTCGGCAGACAAGCCAGAATCACCTGCAGGGTATGCCGGAACCACCTCTCAGACGTGCCAGAACCCCTTGTCGGACACTCCGGAATCACCTGTCAGGCATGCCGGAACCACCTCTCGAGCGTGCCAGAATGACGTGCCAGAGACACCGGATGCACCTGCCGAGCACGCCGGAACCTCCTCTTCGACTCGCCGGAACCACCAGCCAGAGACGCCAAAATCCCCTGCCAGGTAGGCCAGAATCACATGGCGGACGCTCCGGAATCTCCCGCCGGGAAGGTAGGAACCACCTCTCAAACATACTGGAAGCACGTGCCGGACATGCCGGCACCACGTACTGGACAGACCAGAAACACCTGCCGGACCTGCCTGAACCACCTGCTGAGCACACCGGAACAACTTGCTCGACTCGCTGGAGCCACCTGCTGGACACCCCAAAATCACCAGCCAGCTATGCCAGAACCACTTGCCGTACACTCCGGAATCACCTGCTGGTTACACCAGAGCCACTTGGTGGACAATCCAGAATCACCTGCCGGACATGCCAGAACCACCTGTCACACATGCCGGAACCACGTGCCTGACACGCCGGAACCACCTCGCGGACAGACCGGAACCACCTACCAGACATGCCTGAACCACCTGCCGAGCATGCCGGAACCACCTGCCGGACACGCCAAAACCACCTGCGGGCTAGGCCAGAACCACTTGTAGGACTCTCCTGGAGCACCTGCCGGGCATGCGGGAACCACCTCTCAGACGTGCCAGAACCACGTGCGGCACATGACGGAACCCATTACCGGACAGACCGGAACCACCTGCTGGACACGCCAGAATCACCTGCCAAGAACACCGGAACCACCTGAACAGCTCGCCAGAAACACCTGCCGGGCATGCCAAAATCACCTGCCGGCTACACCAGAACCTCTTGCCGGACACTCCGGAATCACCTGCCAGACATGATGCAACCAAATGTCAGACGTGCCAGAACCACGTGCCAGAGACACCGGATGCAACTGCCGAGCATGCCGGAACCTCCTGCTCAACTCGCTGTAACCACCTGCCGGGGACGCCAAAATCACCTGTCAGCTAGGCCAGAACCACGTGGCGGACTCTATGGAATCACCCGCCGGGCATGCCGGAACCAGCTCTCAGACGTGCCAGAAGCACGTGCCGGACACGCCGGAACCACCTACTAGAGAGACCGGAACCACCTGCCAGACCCGCCTGAACCACCTGCTGAGTACGCTGGAACAACCTGCTCTACTCGCTGGAGCCACCTGCTGGACGCGCCAAAATCACCTGATGGCTACGCCAGCACCACTCGGCAGACAAGCCAGAATCACCTGCAGGGTATGCCGGAACCACCTCTCAGACGTGCCAGAACCCCTTGTCGGACACTCCGGAATCACCTGTCAGGCATGCCGGAACCACCTCTCGAGCGTGCCAGAATGACGTGCCAGAGACACCGGATGCACCTGCCGAGCACGCCGGAACCTCCTCTTCGACTCGCCGGAACCACCAGCCAGAGACGCCAAAATCCCCTGCCAGGTAGGCCAGAATCACATGGCGGACGCTCCGGAATCTCCCGCCGGGAAGGTAGGAACCACCTCTCAAACATACTGGAAGCACGTGCCGGACATGCCGGCACCACGTACTGGACAGACCAGAAACACCTGCCGGACCTGCCTGAACCACCTGCTGAGCACACCGGAACAACTTGCTCGACTCGCTGGAGCCACCTGCTGGACACCCCAAAATCACCAGCCAGCTATGCCAGAACCACTTGCCGTACACTCCGGAATCACCTGCTGGTTACACCAGAGCCACTTGGTGGACAATCCAGAATCACCTGCCGGACATGCCAGAACCACCTGTCACACATGCCGGAACCACGTGCCTGACACGCCGGAACCACCTCGCGGACAGACCGGAACCACCTACCAGACATGCCTGAACCACCTGCCGAGCATGCCGGAACCACCTGCCGGACACGCCAAAACCACCTGCGGGCTAGGCCAGAACCACTTGTAGGACTCTCCTGGAGCACCTGCCGGGCATGCGGGAACCACCTCTCAGACGTGCCAGAACCACGTGCGGCACATGACGGAACCCATTACCGGACAGACCGGAACCACCTGCTGGACACGCCAGAATCACCTGCCAAGAACACCGGAACCACCTGAACAGCTCGCCAGAAACACCTGCCGGGCATGCCAAAATCACCTGCCGGCTACACCAGAACCTCTTGCCGGACACTCCGGAATCACCTGCCAGACATGATGCAACCAAATGTCAGACGTGCCAGAACCACGTGCCAGAGACACCGGATGCAACTGCCGAGCATGCCGGAACCTCCTGCTCAACTCGCTGTAACCACCTGCCGGGGACGCCAAAATCACCTGTCAGCTAGGCCAGAACCACGTGGCGGACTCTATGGAATCACCCGCCGGGCATGCCGGAACCAGCTCTCAGACGTGCCAGAAGCACGTGCCGGACACGCCGGAACCACCTACTAGAGAGACCGGAACCACCTGCCAGACCCGCCTGAACCACCTGCTGAGTACGCTGGAACAACCTGCTCTACTCGCTGGAGCCACCTGCTGGACGCGCCAAAATCACCTGATGGCTACGCCAGCACCACTCGGCAGACAAGCCAGAATCACCTGCAGGGTATGCCGGAACCACCTCTCAGACGTGCCAGAACCCCTTGTCGGACACTCCGGAATCACCTGTCAGGCATGCCGGAACCACCTCTCGAGCGTGCCAGAATGACGTGCCAGAGACACCGGATGCACCTGCCGAGCACGCCGGAACCTCCTCTTCGACTCGCCGGAACCACCAGCCAGAGACGCCAAAATCCCCTGCCAGGTAGGCCAGAATCACATGGCGGACGCTCCGGAATCTCCCGCCGGGAAGGTAGGAACCACCTCTCAAACATACTGGAAGCACGTGCCGGACATGCCGGCACCACGTACTGGACAGACCAGAAACACCTGCCGGACCTGCCTGAACCACCTGCTGAGCACACCGGAACAACTTGCTCGACTCGCTGGAGCCACCTGCTGGACACCCCAAAATCACCAGCCAGCTATGCCAGAACCACTTGCCGTACACTCCGGAATCACCTGCTGGTTACACCAGAGCCACTTGGTGGACAATCCAGAATCACCTGCCGGACATGCCAGAACCACCTGTCACACATGCCGGAACCACGTGCCTGACACGCCGGAACCACCTCGCGGACAGACCGGAACCACCTACCAGACATGCCTGAACCACCTGCCGAGCATGCCGGAACCACCTGCCGGACACGCCAAAATCACCTGCGGGCTAGGCCAGAACCACTTGTAGGACTCTCCTGGAGCACCTGCCGGGCATGCGGGAACCACCTCTCAGACGTGCCAGAACCACGTGCGGCACATGACGGAACCCATTACCGGACAGACCGGAACCACCTGCTGGACACGCCAGAATCACCTGCCAAGAACACCGGAACCACCTGAACAGCTCGCCAGAAACACCTGCCGGGCATGCCAAAATCACCTGCCGGCTACACCAGAACCTCTTGCCGGACACTCCGGAATCACCTGCCAGACATGATGCAACCAAATGTCAGACGTGCCAGAACCACGTGCCAGAGACACCGGATGCAACTGCCGAGCATGCCGGAACCTCCTGCTCAACTCGCTGTAACCACCTGCCGGGGACGCCAAAATCACCTGTCAGCTAGGCCAGAACCACGTGGCGGACTCTATGGAATCACCCGCCGGGCATGCCGGAACCAGCTCTCAGACGTGCCAGAAGCACGTGCCGGACACGCCGGAACCACCTACTAGAGAGACCGGAACCACCTGCCAGACCCGCCTGAACCACCTGCTGAGTACGCTGGAACAACCTGCTCTACTCGCTGGAGCCACCTGCTGGACGCGCCAAAATCACCTGATGGCTACGCCAGCACCACTCGGCAGACAAGCCAGAATCACCTGCAGGGTATGCCGGAACCACCTCTCAGACGTGCCAGAACCCCTTGTCGGACACTCCGGAATCACCTGTCAGGCATGCCGGAACCACCTCTCGAGCGTGCCAGAATGACGTGCCAGAGACACCGGATGCACCTGCCGAGCACGCCGGAACCTCCTCTTCGACTCGCCGGAACCACCAGCCAGAGACGCCAAAATCCCCTGCCAGGTAGGCCAGAATCACATGGCGGACGCTCCGGAATCTCCCGCCGGGAAGGTAGGAACCACCTCTCAAACATACTGGAAGCACGTGCCGGACATGCCGGCACCACGTACTGGACAGACCAGAAACACCTGCCGGACCTGCCTGAACCACCTGCTGAGCACACCGGAACAACTTGCTCGACTCGCTGGAGCCACCTGCTGGACACCCCAAAATCACCAGCCAGCTATGCCAGAACCACTTGCCGTACACTCCGGAATCACCTGCTGGTTACACCAGAGCCACTTGGTGGACAATCCAGAATCACCTGCCGGACATGCCAGAACCACCTGTCACACATGCCGGAACCACGTGCCTGACACGCCGGAACCACCTCGCGGACAGACCGGAACCACCTACCAGACATGCCTGAACCACCTGCCGAGCATGCCGGAACCACCTGCCGGACACGCCAAAACCACCTGCGGGCTAGGCCAGAACCACTTGTAGGACTCTCCTGGAGCACCTGCCGGGCATGCGGGAACCACCTCTCAGACGTGCCAGAACCACGTGCGGCACATGACGGAACCCATTACCGGACAGACCGGAACCACCTGCTGGACACGCCAGAATCACCTGCCAAGAACACCGGAACCACCTGAACAGCTCGCCAGAAACACCTGCCGGGCATGCCAAAATCACCTGCCGGCTACACCAGAACCTCTTGCCGGACACTCCGGAATCACCTGCCAGACATGATGCAACCAAATGTCAGACGTGCCAGAACCACGTGCCAGAGACACCGGATGCAACTGCCGAGCATGCCGGAACCTCCTGCTCAACTCGCTGTAACCACCTGCCGGGGACGCCAAAATCACCTGTCAGCTAGGCCAGAACCACGTGGCGGACTCTATGGAATCACCCGCCGGGCATGCCGGAACCAGCTCTCAGACGTGCCAGAAGCACGTGCCGGACACGCCGGAACCACCTACTAGAGAGACCGGAACCACCTGCCAGACCCGCCTGAACCACCTGCTGAGTACGCTGGAACAACCTGCTCTACTCGCTGGAGCCACCTGCTGGACGCGCCAAAATCACCTGATGGCTACGCCAGCACCACTCGGCAGACAAGCCAGAATCACCTGCAGGGTATGCCGGAACCACCTCTCAGACGTGCCAGAACCCCTTGTCGGACACTCCGGAATCACCTGTCAGGCATGCCGGAACCACCTCTCGAGCGTGCCAGAATGACGTGCCAGAGACACCGGATGCACCTGCCGAGCACGCCGGAACCTCCTCTTCGACTCGCCGGAACCACCAGCCAGAGACGCCAAAATCCCCTGCCAGGTAGGCCAGAATCACATGGCGGACGCTCCGGAATCTCCCGCCGGGAAGGTAGGAACCACCTCTCAAACATACTGGAAGCACGTGCCGGACATGCCGGCACCACGTACTGGACAGACCAGAAACACCTGCCGGACCTGCCTGAACCACCTGCTGAGCACACCGGAACAACTTGCTCGACTCGCTGGAGCCACCTGCTGGACACCCCAAAATCACCAGCCAGCTATGCCAGAACCACTTGCCGTACACTCCGGAATCACCTGCTGGTTACACCAGAGCCACTTGGTGGACAATCCAGAATCACCTGCCGGACATGCCAGAACCACCTGTCACACATGCCGGAACCACGTGCCTGACACGCCGGAACCACCTCGCGGACAGACCGGAACCACCTACCAGACATGCCTGAACCACCTGCCGAGCATGCCGGAACCACCTGCCGGACACGCCAAAACCACCTGCGGGCTAGGCCAGAACCACTTGTAGGACTCTCCTGGAGCACCTGCCGGGCATGCGGGAACCACCTCTCAGACGTGCCAGAACCACGTGCGGCACATGACGGAACCCATTACCGGACAGACCGGAACCACCTGCTGGACACGCCAGAATCACCTGCCAAGAACACCGGAACCACCTGAACAGCTCGCCAGAAACACCTGCCGGGCATGCCAAAATCACCTGCCGGCTACACCAGAACCTCTTGCCGGACACTCCGGAATCACCTGCCAGACATGATGCAACCAAATGTCAGACGTGCCAGAACCACGTGCCAGAGACACCGGATGCAACTGCCGAGCATGCCGGAACCTCCTGCTCAACTCGCTGTAACCACCTGCCGGGGACGCCAAAATCACCTGTCAGCTAGGCCAGAACCACGTGGCGGACTCTATGGAATCACCCGCCGGGCATGCCGGAACCAGCTCTCAGACGTGCCAGAAGCACGTGCCGGACACGCCGGAACCACCTACTAGAGAGACCGGAACCACCTGCCAGACCCGCCTGAACCACCTGCTGAGTACGCTGGAACAACCTGCTCTACTCGCTGGAGCCACCTGCTGGACGCGCCAAAATCACCTGATGGCTACGCCAGCACCACTCGGCAGACAAGCCAGAATCACCTGCAGGGTATGCCGGAACCACCTCTCAGACGTGCCAGAACCCCTTGTCGGACACTCCGGAATCACCTGTCAGGCATGCCGGAACCACCTCTCGAGCGTGCCAGAATGACGTGCCAGAGACACCGGATGCACCTGCCGAGCACGCCGGAACCTCCTCTTCGACTCGCCGGAACCACCAGCCAGAGACGCCAAAATCCCCTGCCAGGTAGGCCAGAATCACATGGCGGACGCTCCGGAATCTCCCGCCGGGAAGGTAGGAACCACCTCTCAAACATACTGGAAGCACGTGCCGGACATGCCGGCACCACGTACTGGACAGACCAGAAACACCTGCCGGACCTGCCTGAACCACCTGCTGAGCACACCGGAACAACTTGCTCGACTCGCTGGAGCCACCTGCTGGACACCCCAAAATCACCAGCCAGCTATGCCAGAACCACTTGCCGTACACTCCGGAATCACCTGCTGGTTACACCAGAGCCACTTGGTGGACAATCCAGAATCACCTGCCGGACATGCCAGAACCACCTGTCACACATGCCGGAACCACGTGCCTGACACGCCGGAACCACCTCGCGGACAGACCGGAACCACCTACCAGACATGCCTGAACCACCTGCCGAGCATGCCGGAACCACCTGCCGGACACGCCAAAACCACCTGCGGGCTAGGCCAGAACCACTTGTAGGACTCTCCTGGAGCACCTGCCGGGCATGCGGGAACCACCTCTCAGACGTGCCAGAACCACGTGCGGCACATGACGGAACCCATTACCGGACAGACCGGAACCACCTGCTGGACACGCCAGAATCACCTGCCAAGAACACCGGAACCACCTGAACAGCTCGCCAGAAACACCTGCCGGGCATGCCAAAATCACCTGCCGGCTACACCAGAACCTCTTGCCGGACACTCCGGAATCACCTGCCAGACATGATGCAACCAAATGTCAGACGTGCCAGAACCACGTGCCAGAGACACCGGATGCAACTGCCGAGCATGCCGGAACCTCCTGCTCAACTCGCTGTAACCACCTGCCGGGGACGCCAAAATCACCTGTCAGCTAGGCCAGAACCACGTGGCGGACTCTATGGAATCACCCGCCGGGCATGCCGGAACCAGCTCTCAGACGTGCCAGAAGCACGTGCCGGACACGCCGGAACCACCTACTAGAGAGACCGGAACCACCTGCCAGACCCGCCTGAACCACCTGCTGAGTACGCTGGAACAACCTGCTCTACTCGCTGGAGCCACCTGCTGGACGCGCCAAAATCACCTGATGGCTACGCCAGCACCACTCGGCAGACAAGCCAGAATCACCTGCAGGGTATGCCGGAACCACCTCTCAGACGTGCCAGAACCCCTTGTCGGACACTCCGGAATCACCTGTCAGGCATGCCGGAACCACCTCTCGAGCGTGCCAGAATGACGTGCCAGAGACACCGGATGCACCTGCCGAGCACGCCGGAACCTCCTCTTCGACTCGCCGGAACCACCAGCCAGAGACGCCAAAATCCCCTGCCAGGTAGGCCAGAATCACATGGCGGACGCTCCGGAATCTCCCGCCGGGAAGGTAGGAACCACCTCTCAAACATACTGGAAGCACGTGCCGGACATGCCGGCACCACGTACTGGACAGACCAGAAACACCTGCCGGACCTGCCTGAACCACCTGCTGAGCACACCGGAACAACTTGCTCGACTCGCTGGAGCCACCTGCTGGACACCCCAAAATCACCAGCCAGCTATGCCAGAACCACTTGCCGTACACTCCGGAATCACCTGCTGGTTACACCAGAGCCACTTGGTGGACAATCCAGAATCACCTGCCGGACATGCCAGAACCACCTGTCACACATGCCGGAACCACGTGCCTGACACGCCGGAACCACCTCGCGGACAGACCGGAACCACCTACCAGACATGCCTGAACCACCTGCCGAGCATGCCGGAACCACCTGCCGGACACGCCAAAACCACCTGCGGGCTAGGCCAGAACCACTTGTAGGACTCTCCTGGAGCACCTGCCGGGCATGCGGGAACCACCTCTCAGACGTGCCAGAACCACGTGCGGCACATGACGGAACCCATTACCGGACAGACCGGAACCACCTGCTGGACACGCCAGAATCACCTGCCAAGAACACCGGAACCACCTGAACAGCTCGCCAGAAACACCTGCCGGGCATGCCAAAATCACCTGCCGGCTACACCAGAACCTCTTGCCGGACACTCCGGAATCACCTGCCAGACATGATGCAACCAAATGTCAGACGTGCCAGAACCACGTGCCAGAGACACCGGATGCAACTGCCGAGCATGCCGGAACCTCCTGCTCAACTCGCTGTAACCACCTGCCGGGGACGCCAAAATCACCTGTCAGCTAGGCCAGAACCACGTGGCGGACTCTATGGAATCACCCGCCGGGCATGCCGGAACCAGCTCTCAGACGTGCCAGAAGCACGTGCCGGACACGCCGGAACCACCTACTAGAGAGACCGGAACCACCTGCCAGACCCGCCTGAACCACCTGCTGAGTACGCTGGAACAACCTGCTCTACTCGCTGGAGCCACCTGCTGGACGCGCCAAAATCACCTGATGGCTACGCCAGCACCACTCGGCAGACAAGCCAGAATCACCTGCAGGGTATGCCGGAACCACCTCTCAGACGTGCCAGAACCCCTTGTCGGACACTCCGGAATCACCTGTCAGGCATGCCGGAACCACCTCTCGAGCGTGCCAGAATGACGTGCCAGAGACACCGGATGCACCTGCCGAGCACGCCGGAACCTCCTCTTCGACTCGCCGGAACCACCAGCCAGAGACGCCAAAATCCCCTGCCAGGTAGGCCAGAATCACATGGCGGACGCTCCGGAATCTCCCGCCGGGAAGGTAGGAACCACCTCTCAAACATACTGGAAGCACGTGCCGGACATGCCGGCACCACGTACTGGACAGACCAGAAACACCTGCCGGACCTGCCTGAACCACCTGCTGAGCACACCGGAACAACTTGCTCGACTCGCTGGAGCCACCTGCTGGACACCCCAAAATCACCAGCCAGCTATGCCAGAACCACTTGCCGTACACTCCGGAATCACCTGCTGGTTACACCAGAGCCACTTGGTGGACAATCCAGAATCACCTGCCGGACATGCCAGAACCACCTGTCACACATGCCGGAACCACGTGCCTGACACGCCGGAACCACCTCGCGGACAGACCGGAACCACCTACCAGACATGCCTGAACCACCTGCCGAGCATGCCGGAACCACCTGCCGGACACGCCAAAACCACCTGCGGGCTAGGCCAGAACCACTTGTAGGACTCTCCTGGAGCACCTGCCGGGCATGCGGGAACCACCTCTCAGACGTGCCAGAACCACGTGCGGCACATGACGGAACCCATTACCGGACAGACCGGAACCACCTGCTGGACACGCCAGAATCACCTGCCAAGAACACCGGAACCACCTGAACAGCTCGCCAGAAACACCTGCCGGGCATGCCAAAATCACCTGCCGGCTACACCAGAACCTCTTGCCGGACACTCCGGAATCACCTGCCAGACATGATGCAACCAAATGTCAGACGTGCCAGAACCACGTGCCAGAGACACCGGATGCAACTGCCGAGCATGCCGGAACCTCCTGCTCAACTCGCTGTAACCACCTGCCGGGGACGCCAAAATCACCTGTCAGCTAGGCCAGAACCACGTGGCGGACTCTATGGAATCACCCGCCGGGCATGCCGGAACCAGCTCTCAGACGTGCCAGAAGCACGTGCCGGACACGCCGGAACCACCTACTAGAGAGACCGGAACCACCTGCCAGACCCGCCTGAACCACCTGCTGAGTACGCTGGAACAACCTGCTCTACTCGCTGGAGCCACCTGCTGGACGCGCCAAAATCACCTGATGGCTACGCCAGCACCACTCGGCAGACAAGCCAGAATCACCTGCAGGGTATGCCGGAACCACCTCTCAGACGTGCCAGAACCCCTTGTCGGACACTCCGGAATCACCTGTCAGGCATGCCGGAACCACCTCTCGAGCGTGCCAGAATGACGTGCCAGAGACACCGGATGCACCTGCCGAGCACGCCGGAACCTCCTCTTCGACTCGCCGGAACCACCAGCCAGAGACGCCAAAATCCCCTGCCAGGTAGGCCAGAATCACATGGCGGACGCTCCGGAATCTCCCGCCGGGAAGGTAGGAACCACCTCTCAAACATACTGGAAGCACGTGCCGGACATGCCGGCACCACGTACTGGACAGACCAGAAACACCTGCCGGACCTGCCTGAACCACCTGCTGAGCACACCGGAACAACTTGCTCGACTCGCTGGAGCCACCTGCTGGACACCCCAAAATCACCAGCCAGCTATGCCAGAACCACTTGCCGTACACTCCGGAATCACCTGCTGGTTACACCAGAGCCACTTGGTGGACAATCCAGAATCACCTGCCGGACATGCCAGAACCACCTGTCACACATGCCGGAACCACGTGCCTGACACGCCGGAACCACCTCGCGGACAGACCGGAACCACCTACCAGACATGCCTGAACCACCTGCCGAGCATGCCGGAACCACCTGCCGGACACGCCAAAACCACCTGCGGGCTAGGCCAGAACCACTTGTAGGACTCTCCTGGAGCACCTGCCGGGCATGCGGGAACCACCTCTCAGACGTGCCAGAACCACGTGCGGCACATGACGGAACCCATTACCGGACAGACCGGAACCACCTGCTGGACACGCCAGAATCACCTGCCAAGAACACCGGAACCACCTGAACAGCTCGCCAGAAACACCTGCCGGGCATGCCAAAATCACCTGCCGGCTACACCAGAACCTCTTGCCGGACACTCCGGAATCACCTGCCAGACATGATGCAACCAAATGTCAGACGTGCCAGAACCACGTGCCAGAGACACCGGATGCAACTGCCGAGCATGCCGGAACCTCCTGCTCAACTCGCTGTAACCACCTGCCGGGGACGCCAAAATCACCTGTCAGCTAGGCCAGAACCACGTGGCGGACTCTATGGAATCACCCGCCGGGCATGCCGGAACCAGCTCTCAGACGTGCCAGAAGCACGTGCCGGACACGCCGGAACCACCTACTAGAGAGACCGGAACCACCTGCCAGACCCGCCTGAACCACCTGCTGAGTACGCTGGAACAACCTGCTCTACTCGCTGGAGCCACCTGCTGGACGCGCCAAAATCACCTGATGGCTACGCCAGCACCACTCGGCAGACAAGCCAGAATCACCTGCAGGGTATGCCGGAACCACCTCTCAGACGTGCCAGAACCCCTTGTCGGACACTCCGGAATCACCTGTCAGGCATGCCGGAACCACCTCTCGAGCGTGCCAGAATGACGTGCCAGAGACACCGGATGCACCTGCCGAGCACGCCGGAACCTCCTCTTCGACTCGCCGGAACCACCAGCCAGAGACGCCAAAATCCCCTGCCAGGTAGGCCAGAATCACATGGCGGACGCTCCGGAATCTCCCGCCGGGAAGGTAGGAACCACCTCTCAAACATACTGGAAGCACGTGCCGGACATGCCGGCACCACGTACTGGACAGACCAGAAACACCTGCCGGACCTGCCTGAACCACCTGCTGAGCACACCGGAACAACTTGCTCGACTCGCTGGAGCCACCTGCTGGACACCCCAAAATCACCAGCCAGCTATGCCAGAACCACTTGCCGTACACTCCGGAATCACCTGCTGGTTACACCAGAGCCACTTGGTGGACAATCCAGAATCACCTGCCGGACATGCCAGAACCACCTGTCACACATGCCGGAACCACGTGCCTGACACGCCGGAACCACCTCGCGGACAGACCGGAACCACCTACCAGACATGCCTGAACCACCTGCCGAGCATGCCGGAACCACCTGCCGGACACGCCAAAACCACCTGCGGGCTAGGCCAGAACCACTTGTAGGACTCTCCTGGAGCACCTGCCGGGCATGCGGGAACCACCTCTCAGACGTGCCAGAACCACGTGCGGCACATGACGGAACCCATTACCGGACAGACCGGAACCACCTGCTGGACACGCCAGAATCACCTGCCAAGAACACCGGAACCACCTGAACAGCTCGCCAGAAACACCTGCCGGGCATGCCAAAATCACCTGCCGGCTACACCAGAACCTCTTGCCGGACACTCCGGAATCACCTGCCAGACATGATGCAACCAAATGTCAGACGTGCCAGAACCACGTGCCAGAGACACCGGATGCAACTGCCGAGCATGCCGGAACCTCCTGCTCAACTCGCTGTAACCACCTGCCGGGGACGCCAAAATCACCTGTCAGCTAGGCCAGAACCACGTGGCGGACTCTATGGAATCACCCGCCGGGCATGCCGGAACCAGCTCTCAGACGTGCCAGAAGCACGTGCCGGACACGCCGGAACCACCTACTAGAGAGACCGGAACCACCTGCCAGACCCGCCTGAACCACCTGCTGAGTACGCTGGAACAACCTGCTCTACTCGCTGGAGCCACCTGCTGGACGCGCCAAAATCACCTGATGGCTACGCCAGCACCACTCGGCAGACAAGCCAGAATCACCTGCAGGGTATGCCGGAACCACCTCTCAGACGTGCCAGAACCCCTTGTCGGACACTCCGGAATCACCTGTCAGGCATGCCGGAACCACCTCTCGAGCGTGCCAGAATGACGTGCCAGAGACACCGGATGCACCTGCCGAGCACGCCGGAACCTCCTCTTCGACTCGCCGGAACCACCAGCCAGAGACGCCAAAATCCCCTGCCAGGTAGGCCAGAATCACATGGCGGACGCTCCGGAATCTCCCGCCGGGAAGGTAGGAACCACCTCTCAAACATACTGGAAGCACGTGCCGGACATGCCGGCACCACGTACTGGACAGACCAGAAACACCTGCCGGACCTGCCTGAACCACCTGCTGAGCACACCGGAACAACTTGCTCGACTCGCTGGAGCCACCTGCTGGACACCCCAAAATCACCAGCCAGCTATGCCAGAACCACTTGCCGTACACTCCGGAATCACCTGCTGGTTACACCAGAGCCACTTGGTGGACAATCCAGAATCACCTGCCGGACATGCCAGAACCACCTGTCACACATGCCGGAACCACGTGCCTGACACGCCGGAACCACCTCGCGGACAGACCGGAACCACCTACCAGACATGCCTGAACCACCTGCCGAGCATGCCGGAACCACCTGCCGGACACGCCAAAACCACCTGCGGGCTAGGCCAGAACCACTTGTAGGACTCTCCTGGAGCACCTGCCGGGCATGCGGGAACCACCTCTCAGACGTGCCAGAACCACGTGCGGCACATGACGGAACCCATTACCGGACAGACCGGAACCACCTGCTGGACACGCCAGAATCACCTGCCAAGAACACCGGAACCACCTGAACAGCTCGCCAGAAACACCTGCCGGGCATGCCAAAATCACCTGCCGGCTACACCAGAACCTCTTGCCGGACACTCCGGAATCACCTGCCAGACATGATGCAACCAAATGTCAGACGTGCCAGAACCACGTGCCAGAGACACCGGATGCAACTGCCGAGCATGCCGGAACCTCCTGCTCAACTCGCTGTAACCACCTGCCGGGGACGCCAAAATCACCTGTCAGCTAGGCCAGAACCACGTGGCGGACTCTATGGAATCACCCGCCGGGCATGCCGGAACCAGCTCTCAGACGTGCCAGAAGCACGTGCCGGACACGCCGGAACCACCTACTAGAGAGACCGGAACCACCTGCCAGACCCGCCTGAACCACCTGCTGAGTACGCTGGAACAACCTGCTCTACTCGCTGGAGCCACCTGCTGGACGCGCCAAAATCACCTGATGGCTACGCCAGCACCACTCGGCAGACAAGCCAGAATCACCTGCAGGGTATGCCGGAACCACCTCTCAGACGTGCCAGAACCCCTTGTCGGACACTCCGGAATCACCTGTCAGGCATGCCGGAACCACCTCTCGAGCGTGCCAGAATGACGTGCCAGAGACACCGGATGCACCTGCCGAGCACGCCGGAACCTCCTCTTCGACTCGCCGGAACCACCAGCCAGAGACGCCAAAATCCCCTGCCAGGTAGGCCAGAATCACATGGCGGACGCTCCGGAATCTCCCGCCGGGAAGGTAGGAACCACCTCTCAAACATACTGGAAGCACGTGCCGGACATGCCGGCACCACGTACTGGACAGACCAGAAACACCTGCCGGACCTGCCTGAACCACCTGCTGAGCACACCGGAACAACTTGCTCGACTCGCTGGAGCCACCTGCTGGACACCCCAAAATCACCAGCCAGCTATGCCAGAACCACTTGCCGTACACTCCGGAATCACCTGCTGGTTACACCAGAGCCACTTGGTGGACAATCCAGAATCACCTGCCGGACATGCCAGAACCACCTGTCACACATGCCGGAACCACGTGCCTGACACGCCGGAACCACCTCGCGGACAGACCGGAACCACCTACCAGACATGCCTGAACCACCTGCCGAGCATGCCGGAACCACCTGCCGGACACGCCAAAACCACCTGCGGGCTAGGCCAGAACCACTTGTAGGACTCTCCTGGAGCACCTGCCGGGCATGCGGGAACCACCTCTCAGACGTGCCAGAACCACGTGCGGCACATGACGGAACCCATTACCGGACAGACCGGAACCACCTGCTGGACACGCCAGAATCACCTGCCAAGAACACCGGAACCACCTGAACAGCTCGCCAGAAACACCTGCCGGGCATGCCAAAATCACCTGCCGGCTACACCAGAACCTCTTGCCGGACACTCCGGAATCACCTGCCAGACATGATGCAACCAAATGTCAGACGTGCCAGAACCACGTGCCAGAGACACCGGATGCAACTGCCGAGCATGCCGGAACCTCCTGCTCAACTCGCTGTAACCACCTGCCGGGGACGCCAAAATCACCTGTCAGCTAGGCCAGAACCACGTGGCGGACTCTATGGAATCACCCGCCGGGCATGCCGGAACCAGCTCTCAGACGTGCCAGAAGCACGTGCCGGACACGCCGGAACCACCTACTAGAGAGACCGGAACCACCTGCCAGACCCGCCTGAACCACCTGCTGAGTACGCTGGAACAACCTGCTCTACTCGCTGGAGCC
>NW_027225471.1:7500-16118 GCF_041296235.1 Equus asinus | reverse complement strand
CAGGTCTCCACGCCCTTGTGTGTTTCTTTTGCTTAAAGATTGCCACCTGAGCTAGCCTCTGTTGCCCATCTTCGTCCGTTTCAGAGGGTGGATTTCTCAGTGTTGCCTTTTCGCCAGCTCCCCACGCCCTTGTGTGTTTCTTTTGCTTAAAGATTGTCACCTGAGCTAGGCACTGTTGCCCTGCTTCCTCAGTTTCAGAGGGTACCTTTTTCAGGGTTGCTTTTTCACCGGGTCTCCTCGCCATTGTATTTTTTTATCTTATTTTTTTTGCTTAAAGATTGCCACCTGAGCTAGCCTCTGTTGCGCTTCTTTCTCAGTTCTAGAGGGTAGATTTCTCCGTGTTGCTTTTTCCCCAGGTCTCCACGCACTTCCTTTTATTTTTCCTTAAAAATTGCCACCTGAGCTAGCCTCTGTTGTCCATCTTCGTCGGTTTCAGAGGGTAGATTTCTCACTGTTGCTTTTTTGCCAGGTCTGCACGCCCTTGTGTTTTTTTTCTGCTTAAAGGTTGCAACCTGAGCTAGCTTCTTTTGCCCATGTCCCTCAGTTTCAGAGGGTGGATTTCTCCGTGTTGCTTTTTCCCCAGGCCTCCACGCCCTTGTGTGTTTCTTTTGCTTAAAGATTGCCACCTGAAGCCAGCCTCTCTTGCCCATCTTCCTCAGTTTCAGAGGGTAGATATTTCAGGGTTGCTTTTTCCCCAGGTCTCCACGCCTTTGTGTTTTGTTTTTGCTTAACGATTGCCACCTGAGCTAGCCTCTCTTGCCCATGTTCCTCAGTTTCAGAGGGTAGATATTTCAGGGTTGCTTTGTCCCCAGGGCTCCACGCCTTTGTGCTTTGTTTTTGCTTAAGGATTGCCACCTGAGGTAGCCTCTCTTGCCCATCTTCCTCAGTTTCAGAGGGTGGATTTCTCCGTGTTGCTTTTTCCCCAGGTCTCCACGCCCTTGTGTGTTTCTTTTGCTTAAAGATTGCCACCTGAGCTAGCCTCTGTTGCCCATCTTCGTCCGTTTCAGAGGGTGGATTTCTCAGTGTTGCCTTTTCGCCAGCTCCCCACGCCCTTGTGTGTTTCTTTTGCTTAAAGATTGTCACCTGAGCTAGGCACTGTTGCCCTGCTTCCTCAGTTTCAGAGGGTACCTTTTTCAGGGTTGCTTTTTCACCGGGTCTCCTCGCCATTGTATTTTTTTATCTTATTTTTTTTGCTTAAAGATTGCCACCTGAGCTAGCCTCTGTTGCGCTTCTTTCTCAGTTCTAGAGGGTAGATTTCTCCGTGTTGCTTTTTCCCCAGGTCTCCACGCACTTCCTTTTATTTTTCCTTAAAAATTGCCACCTGAGCTAGCCTCTGTTGTCCATCTTCGTCGGTTTCAGAGGGTAGATTTCTCACTGTGGCTTTTTTGCCAGGTCTGCACGCCCTTGTGTTTTTTTTCTGCTTAAAGGTTGCAACCTGAGCTAGCTTCTTTTGCCCATGTCCCTCAGTTTCAGAGGGTGGATTTCTCCGTGTTGCTTTTTCCCCAGGCCTCCACGCCCTTGTGTGTTTCTTTTGCTTAACGATTGCCACCTGAGCTAGCCTCTGTTGCCCATCTTCGTCCGTTTCAGAGGGTGGATTTCTCAGTGTTGCCTTTTCCCCAGCTCCCCACGCCCTTGTGTGTTTCTTTTGCTTAAAGATTGCCACCTGAAGCCAGCCTCTCTTGCCCATCTTCCTCAGTTTCAGAGGGTAGATATTTCAGGGTTGCTTTTTCCCCAGGTCTCCACGCCTTTGGGTTTTGTTTTTGCTTAACGATTGCCACCTGAGCTAGCCTCTCTTGCCCATCTTCCTGAGTTTCAGAGGGTCGATATCTCCGTGTTGCTTTTTCCCCAGGCCTCCACGCCCTTGTGTGTTTCTTTTGCTTAACGATTGCCACCTGAAGCCAGCCTCTCTTGCCCATCTTCCTCAGTTTCAGAGGGTAGATATTTCAGGGTTGCTTTTTCCCCAGGTCTCCACGCCTTTGTGTTTTGTTTTTGCTTAACGATTGCCACCTGAGCTAGCCTCTCTTGCCCATGTTCCTCAGTTTCAGAGGGTAGATATTTCAGGGTTGCTTTGTCCCCAGGGCTCCACGCCTTTGTGCTTTGTTTTTGCTTAAGGATTGCCACCTGAGGTAGCCTCTCTTGCCCATCTTCCTCAGTTTCAGAGGGTGGATTTCTCCGTGTTGCTTTTTCCCCAGGTCTCCACGCCCTTGTGTGTTTCTTTTGCTTAAAGATTGCCACCTGAGCTAGCCTCTGTTGCCCATCTTCGTCCGTTTCAGAGGGTGGATTTCTCAGTGTTGCCTTTTCGCCAGCTCCCCACGCCCTTGTGTGTTTCTTTTGCTTAAAGATTGTCACCTGAGCTAGGCACTGTTGCCCTGCTTCCTCAGTTTCAGAGGGTACCTTTTTCAGGGTTGCTTTTTCACCGGGTCTCCTCGCCATTGTATTTTTTTATCTTATTTTTTTTGCTTAAAGATTGCCACCTGAGCTAGCCTCTGTTGCGCTTCTTTCTCAGTTCTAGAGGGTAGATTTCTCCGTGTTGCTTTTTCCCCAGGTCTCCACGCACTTCCTTTTATTTTTCCTTAAAAATTGCCACCTGAGCTAGCCTCTGTTGTCCATCTTCGTCGGTTTCAGAGGGTAGATTTCTCACTGTTGCTTTTTTGCCAGGTCTGCACGCCCTTGTGTTTTTTTTCTGCTTAAAGGTTGCAACCTGAGCTAGCTTCTTTTGCCCATGTCCCTCAGTTTCAGAGGGTGGATTTCTCCGTGTTGCTTTTTCCCCAGGCCTCCACGCCCTTGTGTGTTTCTTTTGCTTAAAGATTGCCACCTGAAGCCAGCCTCTCTTGCCCATCTTCCTCAGTTTCAGAGGGTAGATATTTCAGGGTTGCTTTTTCCCCAGGTCTCCACGCCTTTGTGTTTTGTTTTTGCTTAACGATTGCCACCTGAGCTAGCCTCTCTTGCCCATGTTCCTCAGTTTCAGAGGGTAGATATTTCAGGGTTGCTTTGTCCCCAGGGCTCCACGCCTTTGTGCTTTGTTTTTGCTTAAGGATTGCCACCTGAGGTAGCCTCTCTTGCCCATCTTCCTCAGTTTCAGAGGGTGGATTTCTCCGTGTTGCTTTTTCCCCAGGTCTCCACGCCCTTGTGTGTTTCTTTTGCTTAAAGATTGCCACCTGAGCTAGCCTCTGTTGCCCATCTTCGTCCGTTTCAGAGGGTGGATTTCTCAGTGTTGCCTTTTCGCCAGCTCCCCACGCCCTTGTGTGTTTCTTTTGCTTAAAGATTGTCACCTGAGCTAGGCACTGTTGCCCTGCTTCCTCAGTTTCAGAGGGTACCTTTTTCAGGGTTGCTTTTTCACCGGGTCTCCTCGCCATTGTATTTTTTTATCTTATTTTTTTTGCTTAAAGATTGCCACCTGAGCTAGCCTCTGTTGCGCTTCTTTCTCAGTTCTAGAGGGTAGATTTCTCCGTGTTGCTTTTTCCCCAGGTCTCCACGCACTTCCTTTTATTTTTCCTTAAAAATTGCCACCTGAGCTAGCCTCTGTTGTCCATCTTCGTCGGTTTCAGAGGGTAGATTTCTCACTGTTGCTTTTTTGCCAGGTCTGCACGCCCTTGTGTTTTTTTTCTGCTTAAAGGTTGCAACCTGAGCTAGCTTCTTTTGCCCATGTCCCTCAGTTTCAGAGGGTGGATTTCTCCGTGTTGCTTTTTCCCCAGGCCTCCACGCCCTTGTGTGTTTCTTTTGCTTAACGATTGCCACCTGAGCTAGCCTCTGTTGCCCATCTTCGTCCGTTTCAGAGGGTGGATTTCTCAGTGTTGCCTTTCCCCAGCTCCCCACGCCCTTGTGTGTTTCTTTTGCTTAAAGATTGCCACCTGAAGCCAGCCTCTCTTGCCCATCTTCCTCAGTTTCAGAGGGTAGATATTTCAGGGTTGCTTTTTCCCCAGGTCTCCACGCCTTTGGGTTTTGTTTTTGCTTAACGATTGCCACCTGAGCTAGCCTCTGTTGCCCATCTTCGTCCATTTCAGAGGGTGGATTTCTCAGTGTTGCCTTTTCCCCAGCTCCCCACGCCCTTGTGTGTTTCTTTTGCTTAAAGATTGCCACCTGAAGCCAGCCTCTCTTGCCCATCTTCCTCAGTTTCAGAGGGTAGATATTTCAGGGTTGCTTTTTCCCCAGGTCTCCACGCCTTTGGGTTTTGTTTTTGCTTAACGAGTGCCACCTGAGCTAGCCTCTCTTGCCCATGTTCCTCAGTTTCAGAGGGTAGATATTTCAGGGTTGCTTTGTCCCCAGGGCTCCACGCCTTTGTGCTTTGTTTTTGCTTAAGGATTGCCACCTGAGGTAGCCTCTCTTGCCCATCTTCCTCAGTTTCAGAGGGTGGATTTCTCCGTGTTGCTTTTTCCCCAGGTCTCCACGCCCTTGTGTGTTTCTTTTGCTTAACGATTGCCACCTGAGCTAGCCTCTGTTGCCCATCTTCGTCCGTTTCAGAGGGTGGATTTCTCAGTGTTGCCTTTTCGCCAGCTCCCCACGCCCTTGTGTGTTTCTTTTGCTTAAAGATTGTCACCTGAGCTAGGCACTGTTGCCCTGCTTCCTCAGTTTCAGAGGGTACCTTTTTCAGGGTTGCTTTTTGACCGGGTCTCCTCGCCATTGTATTTTTTTATCTTATTTTTTTTGCTTAAAGATTGCCACCTGAGCTAGCCTCTGTTGCGCTTCTTTCTCAGTTCTAGAGGGTAGATTTCTCCGTGTTGCTTTTTCCCCAGGTCTCCACGCACTTCCTTTTATTTCTCCTTAAAAATTGCCACCTGAGCTAGCCTCTGTTGTCCATCTTCGTCGGTTTCAGAGGGTAGATTTCTCACTGTTGCTTTTTTGCCAGGTCTGCACGCCCTTGTGTTTTTTTTCTGCTTAAAGGTTGCAACCTGAGCTAGCTTCTTTTGCCCATGTCCCTCAGTTTCAGAGGGTGGATTTCTCCGTGTTGCTTTTTCCCCAGGCCTCCACGCCCTTGTGTGTTTCTTTTGCTTAACGTTTGCCACCTGAAGCCAGCCTCTCTTGCCCGTCTTCCTCAGTTTCAGAGGGTAGATATTTCAGGGTTGCTTTTTCCCCAGGTCTCCACGCCTTTGTGTTTTGTTTTTGCTTAACGATTGCCACCTGAAGCCAGCCTCTCTTGCCCATCTTCCTCAGTTTCAGAGGGTAGATATTTCAGGGTTGCTTTTTCCCCAGGTCTCCACGCCTTTGTGTTTTGTTTTTGCTTAACGAGTGCCACCTGAGCTAGCCTCTCTTGCCCATGTTCCTCAGTTTCAGAGGGTAGATATTTCAGGGTTGCTTTGTCCCCAGGGCTCCACGCCTTTGTGCTTTGTTTTTGCTTAAGGATTGCCACCTGAGGTAGCCTCTCTTGCCCATCTTCCTCAGTTTCAGAGGGTAGATATTTCAGGGTTGCTTTTTCCCCAGGTCTCCACGCCTTTGGGTTTTGTTTTTGCTTAACGATTGCCACCTGAGCTAGCCTCTGTTGCCCATCTTCGTCCGTTTCAGAGGGTGGATTTCTCAGTGTTGCCTTTTCCCCAGCTCCCCACGCCCTTGTGTGTTTCTTTTGCTTAAAGATTGCCACCTGAAGCCAGCCTCTCTTGCCCATCTTCCTCAGTTTCAGAGGGTAGATATTTCAGGGTTGCTTTTTCCCCAGGTCTCCACGCCTTTGTGTTTTGTTTTTGCTTAACGAGTGCCACCTGAGCTAGCCTCTCTTGCCCATGTTCCTCAGTTTCAGAGGGTAGATATTTCAGGGTTGCTTTGTCCCCAGGGCTCCACGCCTTTGTGCTTTGTTTTTGCTTAAGGATTGCCACCTGAGGTAGCCTCTCTTGCCCATCTTCCTCAGTTTCAGAGGGTGGATTTCTCCGTGTTGCTTTTTCCCCAGGTCTCCACGCCCTTGTGTGTTTCTTTTGCTTAAAGATTGCCACCTGAGCTAGCCTCTGTTGCCCATCTTCGTCCGTTTCAGAGGGTGGATTTCTCAGTGTTGCCTTTTCGCCAGCTCCCCACGCCCTTGTGTGTTTCTTTTGCTTAAAGATTGTCACCTGAGCTAGGCACTGTTGCCCTGCTTCCTCAGTTTCAGAGGGTACCTTTTTCAGGGTTGCTTTTTCACCGGGTCTCCTCGCCATTGTATTTTTTTATCTTATTTTTTTTGCTTAAAGATTGCCACCTGAGCTAGCCTCTGTTGCGCTTCTTTCTCAGTTCTAGAGGGTAGATTTCTCCGTGTTGCTTTTTCCCCAGGTCTCCACGCACTTCCTTTCATTTTTCCTTAAAAATTGCCACCTGAGCTAGCCCCTGTTGCCCATCTTCGTCGGTTTCAGAGGGTAGATTTCTCAGTGTTGATTTTTCCCCATTTCTCCACGCCCTCGTGCTTTTTTTTTTTTATTTCCTTAGATGTCGGCGCCTGAGCTAGCTTCTTTTGCCCATCTTCGTCAGTTTCAGCGGGTAGACTCTCCGCCTGCCTTCGACAGGCCCTCTGGACTGGAAAGCTTTCCTCCTCCCGTCATCACGGTCCTTCTCGGATGACGTGCCTGGTTTCGGTTTGACCGTCCCCGCCCGCCCTGATTTTCTAAGTCCTCCCGGGAACCCCGGGGGCGCTCCAGCCGCTCCGGGAAGCGGCGGCCTCCCGGCCGCACCGGCCCAGCCCGGCCCGGGCCGCCCCCTGGCCTCTCTGGGGGGAACTCTCCCCTTCCCCTTCCCGGTGATCGCCCGAGAAACCTTTTCCGAGTCCCCCTCCTGCGGCTGGGGCTGCGCCTTGGCGGCCGGGAGCCCGCGGGCGGACGCCCCGGGGCCGCACTGGGCCGGGAGGCTGGGTCCGAGGGGGCTCCGGGACGGGATCGGGCGGCCCGGCGGCCCGGCTGTGCTCCCCGGCGGGCCCGCGCTCCGGCTCCGTCCCGCTGAGGCGGTCGTCGGTCGCCGGGTGCCACCTGGCGGCCGCTTTTATATCGTCTCTTTCCTCCGGAGCTCCGGCGACGCGGGCCAAGGGACGGGACTCGGCCGCGGTGACCGAGGCAGAGTCCCGGGAGGCCGGCGTCGCTGGCGGGATCTGGCCCGGTGGCGCCGGGGCGTGAGCGCGACGCCCGCTCGCCGGAGATTGGAGGTGCAGGCTACTGAGGGAGGTGGCTGTCGCCGCGCCGCCCGGTGCCGGCCGGGGTGTGGGGCCTCCCGGACGGGTCGACCAGCAGCCGCCGGTGCCCCTCCGTCCCCGGGAGGGGGTGGGGGGCCGCCGCGGGGGAACGGGCGAGGGAGCTCGTCCCGTGCCCGGCCGTCGTCCCGAGGGCGGCCCGGTGGTCGGGCCTTCCGCGTCGCCGATCCCCTTTCCGCGCCCCGCTCCGGAGGTGGGCGACCGGCCGGGGCCTTGCGGGGGAGGCCCGTGGAGGGCGCGACGGGCTCGGCCGCCGGGCTGGCCTTTTCCCCACTGGTCTTCCGAGTCGACCGGCTCTGGCGGTGGGGACCGGGCCCGGTCCTCGGATGCCTCCTCCTCCGTGGCAGTTTTTTTTTCCAAGTCCCGCCCTGGAGAAGAGCGTGGACCGGCCCCGGGAGCCCTCGAGGGCGGGCCGGGGAGGGCGTCCCCGGCCCGGACGCGTGCCCGGGGTGGGTCCGGGCCGTCGGACCGGACTTCTCTCTCCGAGTTTCGCGGGTCGCGTCTTTGTCCGGAGGCGGGAGGGGGCCGGCTCGAGGCGTAGGTGGAGCCCCGGCTGAGGGACGGGAGCCACGGTCCCGCCCCGGGCCCGGTCGCCGGAGGCGCCTCCGCGGAATTCTTTTCTAAGTCCTGACCCGGCGACTCAGAGGGAGGGACCGACCGGTCCCGGCCCGCGCGGGCGGCCCGGGGAGGCTGTCCCCGGCTCCCCCTGCCGCCACGCTTCTGGGGTCGACCAGATGGCCCCGGGAGCTCCGGGCCTGGTGGCGATGGGGTCGTGCTTGGGGTCTGGTGGCCGTGGCCGTGATCCAGGGGTTCCCCTGGTGATCCGTGGGTGGGCCCCGTCTCCGGGCGCGGCGATTCTTGCCCCCGAATGGGTGGTTTTGTGCCGCCAGATAAGTGCTGACACGCTCTGCTCGGGTGACAGTCGCCCGAGAGCTTCCGGGTGCCTGGATGCGTGTGCGGGGAGGGCTCCGGGCTCTGGCCGAGAACCGGACGCCCGTTTCCACCCCCGCCGCTTGAGCCGCCCGCTGGGGCCTGCGCGCCGGCTCTTGTGCGTTCCAGGCGCCCCCACGACCGTGGTGCCACCTCCGGTCTCTGGTACCCGAGGGCGGCGGGGTTAGGGGCGCGGGGTCCTCTACCACGTGCACTCCCTGCCGCCGGCACCCGGGTGCGGTCGCGACTTACCCCATCCCACCGGCTCCGTGCCAGTGCGTGTCAGGCGTTCTCGTCCTGGGGTCGTCGCCCGCGCTTGCTGGAGGAGGAGAGGGGTCGGTGAGGCTGAAGCAGGCTCCTCCGCTCGCTGTCCTCGCCGGCCTTCCCTTGCTCGGGGGTCCCTCGCGTTATGCTGCCGACCGATGTGGTGATGCTGTGCTCTCCCGGGCCGGGCCTAAGCCGTGCCAGACGAGGGACGGACGTTCATGGCGAACGGGACCGCTCTTCTCGCTCTGCCCGCGGGTCCCCTCGCCCGTTCTCCCCCGCTGCGAGTGGC